>NW_027315724.1:19184244-19216744 GCF_026437365.1 Eucyclogobius newberryi
GAGAAAGGGAGAGAGAGAGGAGGGAGAGAGAGAGGGAGAGAGAGAGGAGGGAGAGAGGAGGGAGAGAGAGAGGGAGAGAGAGAGGAGGGAGAGGGAGAAAGGGAGAGGAGGGAGAGAGGGAGGGAGGGAGAGGGAGAAAGGGAGAGAGGGAGGGAGGGAGAGAGAGAAAGGGAGAGAGAGAGGAGGGAGAGAGGGCGAGAGAGAGGGAGAGAGAGAGGAGGGAGAGAGAGGGAGAGAGAAAGGAGGGAGAGAGAGGGAGAGAAAGGGAGCGAGAGGGATAGAGAGAGGAGGGAGAGAGAGGAGGGAGAGAAAGGGGGTGAGAAAGGGAGAGAGAGAGGAGAGAGAGAGGAGAGAGAGAGGAGGGAGAGAGGAGGGAGAGAGAGGGTGAGAAAAGGAGAGAGAGAGAGAGAGCCTGGGCCTGTGTAAATCCAGCTTTAGTTCGGGATAAGCTTGGTTGGAGGTCCACTTAATGTCATGGTTTAGTCCTGGTTTAGTCCTGGTTTAGTCCTGGTTTAGTCCTGGTTTAGTCCTGGTTTAGTCCTGGTCACATTCCTGTTCCTGTGGTGCAGGTTTATTGTGGTCAAACATGATCCTCAAACAGGACCAGCTGGGGTCCATGGTTGGGTCTAGGGTCAGACCTGGTTTAGATGGGGTGATGTCATGGTTTTAGATTTGGACTGGACCTGGTCTGGACCTGGACTGGACCTGGTCTGGACCTGGACTGGACCTGGTCTGGACACACTAATCCAGGGGACAAACTGATGCTTTCACTGTAAATATAAATGTGAAAATGAATATGTTCAATCCTGGTTTAGTCCTGAATTAGTCCTGGTTTAAACCTGGTTTAGACCTGGTTTAGACCTGGTTTAGACCTGCTTTAGACATGGTTTAAACCTGGTTTAGACCTGGTTTAGACCTGGTTTAGACCTGGTTTAGACCTGGTTTATACCTGGTTTAGACCTGGTTTAGACCTGCTTTTGACATGGTTTAAACCTGGTTTAGACCTGGTTTAGACCTGGTTTAGACCTGGTTTATACCTGGTTTATACCTGGTTTAGACCTGGTTTAGACCTGGTTTAGACCTGGTTTTGACCTGGTTTAGACCTGGTTTAGACCTGGTTTAGACCTGGTTCACATTTCTGGAGGTCGGAGGTGACAAAGACAAAGGACCAAAACAAACACGACCTGGACCTGACTTTGTTTTACTGCAGTGAAATTTTCTACGTTTATTGTTCTTCAAATACTGGAACTGAAGCCTCGGACCAGGACCAGGACCAGGACCAGGACCAGGCCAGCCCTGATGAGGACCATCAAGACCAGGCCTGAGCCTGACCCTGCTCAAGATCCAATTCTGGTCCAGAGTTTGTTTGGAGATACATGAGCCGTTGCCGTGACGATGGTAAACATTCAAGTCAATATAATTTAAAAGCATTCCTATAACATAGACTGTTAAAACATGAATACAATGTGTTTATAATGTTTTTAAATGACCTTCAGCTCCTGTTTGAGCCTCAACTGTATCCTCCCCCCTTCCCCCTAGCCCCGCCCACATCCCCGTACTTACTGTGATTATTAAAAACATTAAACATTGAGAGTGTCACGTGTGGAGCATCACACAGACCAGGATCCGGGCCCAGACCTGGTTCTGACAAGTGTTGTTCTCTTTTACATTCGAAAAGAAACAAATCTTTTTCTTCATCACGTTTTTCATTGTCTCAAACACAAAAGCAGCAACAGAAGAAGAAGAAGAAGAAGAAGAAGAAGAAGAAGAAGAAGAAGAAGAAGAAGAAGAAGAAGAAGAAGAAGAAGAAGAAGAAGAAGAAGAAGAAGAAACAGAGACGCGCCCGATACGCGCTGCAGACGCGCCCGAGACGCGCGGAGCAGCGGAGGAATGCGTCTGCCGCGCGGCTATAAACATCTGGAGCCGTGTCAAAGTATGGTCCCCATCACGCACGAGCACGTACACACGCCCCTCCCCATCTCCCTCTCTCCCCTCCATCCTCTCCTCCTTCACCCTCCCTCCTTCCCTCCTCTCTTTCTCCCCCTCTCCCCCTCCTCTCTCTCTCTCGCTCCCTCCCTCCCTCCCTCCCTCTCTCCTCCCCTCCTCTCTCTCCTCTCTCTCCCTCCCTCCCTCCCTCCCTCCCTCTCTCCTCCCCTCCTCTCTCTCCTCACGCTGCGGCTGATGGAGATCGTTGTCGCGTAACTTTGTGGACTCTTTTCACGCCGCGGACCGGGCGCTTTCCCCGGGACACGAATCCTCATCCGCGCCCGTGGACAAACCGGACCCAGACGGGACACTTTTCTCCCCGGGGTTTGAAGCCCTGCGCCCGGTCAGGACTCCCGCTTTGGCACCGAGAGGAGACGCTCAGTGACGCCGCGCTCCGGAGCCACTTCACCGGCCGCTGATCGTTCATGTCTCCGCTCACCACCGGCTCCGAGGTACGGCACACTGTCCTCTACACGCGGCTGCACGTCCCACACTGTCCATTGCACGCGGCTGGACGTCCTACACTGTCCTTTACACGGGGCTGCACGTCCCACACTGTCCATTGCACGCGGCGGGACGTCCCACACTGTCCATTGCACGCGGCTGGACGTCCTACACTGTCCTTTACACGGGGCTGGACGTCCCACACTGTCCATTGCACGCGGCTGGACGTCCCACACTGTCCTTTACACGGGGCTGGACGTCCCACACTGTCCTTTACACGCGGCTGGACAACCCACACTGTCCTTTACACGCGGCTGGACCAGTTGTGCTACTTTTTGTCCACTTTTGAACCCGCTCCAGGCCGTAAGAAGACACGGGCCCCTGAACACACAGACACTGGACTCTTTAATTACAAACTGCACTTATTGTTTTGACCTTTCTTCTGGTCAAAATGTCCCAGATCGGTCCGTTTCTGCCTCATTTGTCGCTGATAAAGTCGTGTCCTTCTAATCTCGTTTCCAAATGGCACTGATTCAGCTTTACGCACGCGCTGGACGGTTCGGTGCCGCTTTTTATCCACATTTCTAATTAAAATAAAACTCTCAGTCTAAAGGTGGATTCAGTCCGTCGCGGGATCGTATTTCTTTTGGAGACAGCGCTTCAGATTTGGAGGATTATTGATTATCAGCAGCAGATTTGGAGCGATGTGACGCGCTCCATTCTCTGATATAATGTCCCAGAACGTGTTTTAAATCGGTCCAAATGGCACAAAACGTGACCTGGAAAATGAATTATGAGGCGGATTTATACTTTATTACAACTAATGTTATTTTGGAATCCAAGACTGATTTGTGACGATGAAGAGGGAAATGCTGTCTTTTAAAGGGACAAACAAAGGTTAAAAAGTCCTGGTTTGGACCTGGTTTAGTCCTGGTTTATGATGATGGAGCCTCCTTCAGGATGACGTTAGATGTGATCAGTAATAAGCAGCGCAGACAATAGAGAGAGAGAGGGGCGGGGCAGAGGGAGGAGTTCATTCACTAAAAGAGACACTGGCTTCAGATGAACGTTTTCTTCAGGTTTTCTAAGGTTTGTTGTAGTTGTTGTTGTTGTTGTTGTTGTTGTTGTTGTTGCTTTAATGGCGGTTAGCCAGAAAAGGTGCATATACCGCCCTCTACTGGAGTTATAAATCTTCAAAGTTTGTGTTTTACGCTTTATCATTAGGTTTGTCGAGATTAAGATGACATCATAATGTTAGGAAAGTAAAACTTAGAAGTGAGATGACATCACTCCGATGATATCACTCTGTAGTCCTACTCGATGACATCATAGTCCCACATGATGATGTCATGATCCTACCCGATGACATCATAGTCCTAAATGATGGCATCATAGTCCTACACAATGACATCACAGTTCTACACAATGACATCACAGTCCTACACAATGACATCATAGTCCTAATGACATCATAGTACTACACAATGACATCATAGTCCTAATGACATCACAGTTCTACACAATGACATCACAGTCCTACACAATTACATCACAGTTCTACACAATGACATCACAGTTCTACACAATGACATCACAGTCCTACACAATGACATCACAGTCCTACACAATGACATCATAGTCCTAATGACATCACAGTTCTACACAATGACATCACAGTCCTACACAATGACATCATAGTCCTAATGACATCATAGTACTACATAATGACATCACAGTCCTACAGTGGCAGAAGTGGACAAATCATTGCTTTTCATGAGCAGATCTTTGGTTTCTGTTTATGGGTTTTTACTCACTGAGGGACAGTTCAGGCTCATTCATGCGAGACCAGACCAGGACCAGGCTCCGGGGCCAGACCAGGACCAGACCCCGGGGGCTAGACCAGGCCCCGGGGGCCAGACCAGGACCAGGCCCCGGGGGCCAGAACAGGACCAGACCCCGGGGACCAGAACAGGACCAGGCCCCGGGGGCCAGACCAGGACCAGGCCCCGGGGCCAGACCTGGACCAGGCCGTGTTGGAGTTCACATGTTTCTCTCTGTATCTGGCGTGTTTCTTCAACCTAAAACATGCACCAGTTAAAGTCCAGACATCTCTTGGATCTGGTCCCGGGTGCTGAGCTGCAGTGACCTCTGCCCCTGAGGCCCTTGGGTCAGGAGGGGTCAAATACAGAGCACACATTTCCCTATGGGGACAATAACGTGTACCTTAACCTTCAACCTTAAACCATGTGACCTGCTTTGGCAGTCTGTGTATGGAGACTTTTTTGGTCAGATTGTCAGAGTGTCAGAGGGTCAGAGGGTCAGAGGGTCAGAGTGTCAGAGGGTCAGAGGGTCAGAGGATCAGAGTGTCAGAGGGTCAGAGGATCAGAGTGTCAGAGTGTCAGAGGGTCAGAGTGTCAGAGGGTCAGAGGGTCAGAGGGTCAGAGTGTCAGAGGGTCAGAGGGTCAGAGGATCAGAGTGTCAGAGGGTCAGAGGATCAGAGTGTCAGAGTGTCAGAGGGTCAGAGTGTCAGAGGGTCAGAGGGTCAGAGGGTCAGAGGATCAGAGGGTCAGAGGATCAGAGTGTCAGAGTGTCAGAGGGTCAGAGGATCAGAGGGTCAGAGGGTCAGAGTGTCAGAGGATCAGAGGGTCAGAGTCAGGGCAGAGGAGTGTAACAGCCTCAGGACAAAAGAGTCCTCTGCAGTACCACGGTCAGTCTCCAGGAGCTGAACTCTGACCTCTGTTGTCATGGTGATTACTATGGAAGTATTTCCTCTGGAATGTCTTTGGTGTAAATATTGTTTGTTGGACTCGAGGAGAAGCTTCTGTTTGAAACGATTGAACCTTTTAAAGCCTCAATAATGATTTTCTGATCCGTAAGTAATCACAAGGACTCGACTGCCAGGAAGTCACTCATCCAATCACAGAGCTCCATTTACACATCTGACCCAGGACTAAACATGTGGCGTCCAATCACAGAGCTCCATTTACACATCTGACCCAGGACTAAACATGTGGCGTCCAATCACAGAGCTCCATTTACACATCTGACCCAGGACTAAACATGTGGCGTCCAATCACAGAGCTCCATTTACACATCTGACCCAGGACTAAACATGTGGCGTCCAATCACAGAGCTCCATTTACACATCTGACCCAGGACTAAACATGTGGCGTCCAATCACAGAGCTCCATTTACACATCTGACCCAGGACCCAACATGTTAATTACTCCAAACGATCAACAGAAATCCATGTAGTTAAACTGTAGTTACCGGAGCAACAAAATACTGAAGTAAAAGTATCAGGACGTCGTTAGCATGCTAGTTTTAGTTAGCTTCACTGAGATGTTTGAAATGCACTTCAAAACTCTCTAAACTCAGACCTGGACTCAGACCCGGATCAGACCCGGATCCTGGAGGACTTTCAGAGGAAGTTTGTCTCGTGTAATTCTAGAAGAGTCAAAGTTAATCCAAGAATTTCCTGATTTAAGCCTGAACTCAACCTTCAGGAGCAAACAACGTTTAATATGAACCAGGACTAAACCAGGACTAAACCAGGACTAAACCAGGACTACCCAGGACTAAACCAGGACTAAACCAGGACTAAACCAGGACTAAACCAGGACTAAACCAGGTCTGAACCAGGACTAACCAGGACTAAACCAGGACTAAACCAGGACTAAACCAGGACTAAACCAGGTCTGAACCAGGACTAAACCAGGACTAAACCAGGTCTGAACCAGGACTAACCAGGACTAAACCAGGACTAAACCAGGACTAAACCAGGACTAAACCAGGTCTGGACCAGGTCTGAACCAGGATTGAACCGGGACTAAAATGGGTCTAAAGTGGGTCTAAACCAGGTCTAAAGTGGGTCTAAAGTGGGTCTAAACCAGGTCTAAAGTGGGTCTGGAGGGTTGGATGTTGCTGTGGTTATTCTTGGACCAGAAAGAACTTTCTCAAACAAATGAGCACAAATAAAAAACGTCATTTTTGGATTTGAGTCAAGAATGTGAGTCTGAAAGAAGACCAAGATTAGACCGGAACTAGGAACCGGGACTAAACCAGGACTGAACCGGGACTGAACCGGGTCTGAACCGGGACTGAACCTGGACTGAACCGGGACTGAACCTGGACTGAACCGGGACTGAACCTGGACTGAACCAGGTCTGAACCAGGACTGAACCAGGACTAAACCAGGACTAAACCAGGTCTAAACAAGAACTAAACCAGGTCTAAACCAGGACTAAACCAGGACTAAACCAGGACTAAACCAGGACTAAACCAGGACTAAACCAGGTCTAAACAAGAACTAAACCAGGTCTAAACCAGGTCTAAACCAGGACTAAACCAGGACTAAACCAGGACTGAACCTGGACTGAACCAGGACTAAACCAGAACTAAACCAGGTCTAAACCAGGACTAAACCAGGACTGAAGCAGGACTTAAAGTGTCCTATTACCAAATCAAAATAGGGACTAAAACACGAGAAACCAAACCCAGTCTACATTAGGACTCAAACTAGAACTAAAGGCATGGTCTAAAACAGTTCTCAAACCAGGACTAAACTGGGACTGAACCAGGACTAACATTTGTATAATTGATATGGACATAACTCGTGTCCAAAGAGGCGTGTCTGGGTTTAGTCCAGACACAGCTTAAACATTCAACACAAAAGTCGACAAATACATAAAACAAATACGGAAACAAGGCTCATCATGTGACCAGCTTTATCCACAGAGTCCGAGTCCTGCTGAGGTGAGGTCAGTCTGTCTCAGGTCAGAGGTCAGAGAGGTCCACGGTCTCGAGCCTTTGAAGGAAAAACTGGATCGTCCTAAAGGTGTTTAAACGACCCCCAAGAACATCATTATTTACACATTTAAAACTGTTTCAAAATACTGTGTATATATACTGTGCGCACCTTACGGTCGCCCCCCTGACAACTGTATGGGGCGTTTTTTATTGTAAATAAAAGTGGCCCCAGCACTGACCCTTGTGGAACTCCCATGTCGTCTGGACTAACCTTCACACACTGTTCTCTAACGCTGTGTTTCCTGTTTAGGTGTGTACTTCCTGTGACATCATCACATCATGCCTGAGGAGTCGCCCCGCTGCAGAAACAGCTCAGGTACTAAACCAGGCCTAAACCAGGACTAAACCAGGCCTAAACCAGGACTAAACCAGGCCTAAACCAGGACTAAACCAGGTCTAAACCAGGACCAAACCGGGAGTTTTGATATATTTTAACTTGTGGAGTTTGTGGAGGGTTTTGGTTTCTGTTGTTAATGTCCTTTTTAGGCCTGGCATTTGTGACGAGGCAAAAGAGAGAGAGAAAACACACAATCAGAGGAAACGCAACAAACACAACTTTACTAAAAATGGACAAAAGTAAAAGTGCTGAACCAGGTCTGAACCAGGACTGAACCAGGTCTGAACCAGGTCTGAACCAGGTCTGAACCAGGTCTGAACCAGGACTAAACCAGGTCTGAACCAGGACTAAACCAGGTCTGAACCAGGTCTGAACCAGGACTAAATCAGGTCTGAACCAGGTCTAAACCAGGGACATTTTTCTCAACAGTAAATGCACAGATTTTAAACATGTTTTTCAGTCGTTGTTTGTGAAGTTCAAGTCGCTCCAAAACTCAGGACTAATTTAAACTTAATGAGCTGTAATTACACTTCACTGCAAACGCACACACACACACACACACACACACACACACACACACAGTTTTGGTCACAATGTAAAATGTGTCGATTACAGTCGTTTACTGAAGAACAGGGCAGTAGATAGAACCAGGGACTGGACCAGGACTAAAGCAGGTCTTAAATAGGACTTAAACAGGACTGTACCAGGACTAGAACAGGACTAAAACTGGACTAAAGCAGGACTAAAACTGGACTAAAGCAGGACTAAAGCAGGACTAAAGCAGGACTTAAAGGGGCTGTCTCTGATGACTGTTTTAACATGAGAAGAACAGAATAATTGAGGCTAAACTCTTCACATTTATCGGTCACGTTCCTAAAACATTCTGAACATCCTAAATATTCACCAAAATGACTTCATAAGCACATTAGCGTGCTAGAGTCTGAGGACTACGACAAAGTCTGAGGAATAAAGTCTGGCGGTAATGCAACACTTGGATGCCAACCGCCATAAAACAACAACAACAACAACAGTCTGAGGACTACGAAAAGTCTGAGGAATAAAGTCTGGCGGTAATGCAACAATTGGATGCCAACCGCCATAAAACAACAACAACAACAACTACGAAAAGTCTGAGGAATAAAGTCTGGCGGTAATGCAACAATTGGATGCCAACCGCCATAAAACAACAACAACAACAACAACAACAACACCATTAGCATGCTAACAGCTTTGACCATAAATCTGTACTGGAGAAAACATATTTTACTTTAATACAGGCCAAAAGAAATGTCTCAAAACAGTAAAAATCAGGTACATTGCCTTTTAAACAAGAACTAAACCAGGACTAAACTACTGTACGGCCCATTTTGCTTCGTTGTTCTTGAAAGTGATGATTTTCTTGCTCTAAATCTTTGCCTCTGAAGTCGTGGGATGTCGGTTAAACTCCCGCCTGTCTCTGGTGTGTCGAAGGTTGTTGCGTGTTGTGTTGAAGGTTGTTGTGTTGAAGGTTGTTGTGTTGAAGGTGGTTGCGTGTTGTGTTGAAGGTTGTTGTGTTGAAGGTGGTTGCGTGTTGTGTTGAAGGTTGTTGTGTTGAAGGTGGTTATGTGTTGTGTTGAAGGTGGTTATGTGTTGTGTTGGAGGTGGTTATGTGTTGTGTTGAAGGTGGTTGTGTTGAAGGTGGTTATGTGTTGTGTTGAAGGTCATTGTGTTGAAGGTTGTTGTGTTGAAGGTGGTTGCGTGTTGTGTTGAAGGTTGTTGTGTTGAAGGTGGTTATGTGTTGTGTTGAAGGTGGTTATGTGTTGTGTTGGAGGTGGTTATGTGTTGTGTTGAAGGTGGTTGTGTTGAAGGTGGTTATGTGTTGTGTTGAAGGTCATTGTGTTGAAGGTTGTTGTGTTGAAGGTGGTTGCGTGTTGTGTCGAAGGTGGTTGCGTGTTGTGTCGAAGGTGGTTGCGTGTTGTGTCGAAGGTTGTTGCGTGTTGTGTCGAAGGTGGTTGCGTGTTGTGTTGAAGGTGGTTGCGTGTTGTGGTGAAGGTGGTTGCGTGTTGTGTTGAAGGTTGTTGTGTTGAAGGTGGTTGCGTGTTGTGTTGAAGGTGGTTGTGTTGAAGGTGGTTGCGTGTTGTGTTGAAGGTCGTTGTGTTGAAGGTGGTTGCGTGTTGTGTTGAAGGTGGTTGCGTGTTGTGTTGAAGGTGGTTGCGTGTTGTGTTGAAGGTGGTTGCGTGTTGTGTTGAAGGTGGTTGTGTTGAAGGTGGTTGTGCTGAAGGTGGTTGTGTTGAAGGTCATTGTGTTGAAGGTTTTTGTGTTGAAGGTGGTTGCGTGTTGTGTTGAAGGTGGTTGTGTGTTGTGTTGAAGGTGGTTGCGTGTTGTGTTGAAGGTCGTTGTGTTGAAGGTGGTTGCGTGTTGTGTTGAAGGTGGTTGTGTTGAAGGTGGTTGCGTGTTGTGTTGAAGGTGGTTGCGTGTTGTGTTGAAGGTGGTTGTGTTGAAGGTGGTTGCGTGTTGTGTTGAAGGTGGTTGTGTTGAAGGTCATTGTGTTGAAGGTTGTTGTGTTGAAGGTGGTTGCGTGTTGTGTTGAAGGTGGTTGTGTTGAAGGTCATTGTGTTGAAGGTCCTTGTGTTGAAGGTGGTTGCGTGTTGTGTTGAAGGTGGTTGCGTGTTGTGTTGAAGGTGGTTGTGTTGAAGGTGGTTGCGTGTTGTGTTGAAGGTGGTTGTGTTGAAGGTCATTGTGTTGAAGGTTGTTGTGTTAAAGGTGGTTGCGTGTTGTGTTGAAGGTGGTTGTGTGTTGTGTTGAAGGTGGTTGTGTGTTGTGTTGAAGGTGGTTGCGTGTTGTGTTGAAGGTGGTTGCGTGTTGTGTTGAAGGTGGTTGCGTGTTGTGTTGAAGGTGGTTGTGTTGAAGGTGGTTGCGTGTTGTGTTGAAGGTGGTTGTGTTGAAGGTCATTGTGTTGAAGGTTGTTGTGTTAAAGGTGGTTGCGTGTTGTGTTGAAGGTGGTTGCGTGTTGTGTTGAAGGTGGTTGCGTGTTGTGTTGAAGGTCGTTGTGTTGAAGGTGGTTGCGTGTTGTGTTGAAGGTCGTTGTGTTGAAGGTGGTTGCGTGTTGTGTTGAAAGTGGTTGCGTGTTGTGTTGAAGGTCGTTGTGTTGAAGGTGGTTGCTTGTTGTGTTGAAGGTGGTTGCGTGTTGTGTTGAAGGTGGTTGCGTGTTGTGTTGAAGGTCGTTGTGTTGAAGGTGGTTGCTTGTTGTGTTGAAGGTGGTTGCGTGTTGCGTTGAAGGTCCTTGTGTTGAAGGTGGTTGCGTGTTGTGTTGAAGGTGGTTGCGTGTTGTGTTGAAGGTGGTTGTGTTGAAGGTGGTTGCGTGTTGTGTTGAAGGTGGTTGTGTTGAAGGTGGTTGCGTGTTGTGTTGAAGGTCGTTGTGTTGAAGGTGGTTGCTTGTTGTGTTGAAGATCGTTGCGTGTGTTGCGTCACGCTTGTTGCTAATGACAGCTCAGTGTTGGTTTATTACAGTCTTCAGAGTCTGGAATCTTTTTCTCCCTTTAGTTTGACTCTGAGGGAAATTCCACAAACGCTCTTTAAAAAACGCCATTTGTCTCTATCTGCGGCGCTCAGAACACTGCCCCCGCTGGTCAACGTCTGCAGGTGTCACTTATGAGGCTCCTCTGGGTTTTTAAAGTCCATTTACTCGCGCTGCTATTGTTTTAAAGTCGACATCTTCTGCATTCTTCTGGCTTTAAGTCTCTTAAATCGGTCAATTTGGGATTATTATTTCATGTTTACTTCCTTAAAATTGTGTGTATATTTCAAAATGTAGGTATTGGAGCGCCCCCTGCTGTCAGCTGTGGGAATGAATAATGAAAACATAAACATAATGCTGTGCTAATAGAGCCGCGTATTTGCAGTGAACACAATTTGACCAGAGAAATGCTCAGAACAGGTTTAAGGACTTAAAACTGAGCAGGAGATACTGTACAGTAACGTTAAAGTCGCTGACATCAGCCGTGATTGTGACTAAACTTTTAATCGTAAAGTCACTAAAGTTAGCGGTGATTATGAATAAACTGTCAGCCGTACAATTGCTAACGTTAACCGTGATTATGAATATACTGTTAGCGTTAGAACAGGCGTTTGTGTCCTCGGGGTGTTTTCCCGTCGGCACAGACGTTTGACTCGGCGACAGGAGACGTTTGACTCTGCGACAGGAGACGTTTGACTCTGCGACAGGAGACGTTTGACTCTGCAACAGGAGACGTTTGACTCTGCGACAGGAGACGTTTGACTCTGCGACAGGAGACGTTTGACTCTGCGACAGGAGACGTTTGACTCTACGACAGGAGACGTTTGACTCTGCGACAGGAGACGTTTGACTCTGCGACAGGAGACGTTTGACTCTGCGACAGGAGACGTTTGACTCTGCGACAGGAGACGTTTGACTCTGCGACAGGAGACGTTTGACTCTGCGACAGGAGACGTTTGACTCTGCGACAGGAGACGTTTGACTCTGCGACAGGAGACGTTTGACTCTACGACAGGAGACGTTTGACTCTACGACAGGAGACGTTTGACTCTGCGACAGGAGACGTTTGACTCTGCGACAGGAGACGTTTGACTCTGCGACAGGAGACGTTTGACTCTACGACAGGAGACGTTTGACTCTGCGACAGGAGACGTTTGACTCTGCGACAGGAGACGTTTGACTCTGCGACAGGAGACGTTTGACTCTGCGACAGGAGACGTTTGACTCTGCGACAGGAGACGTTTGACTCTGCGACAGGAGACGTTTGACTCTGCGACAGGAGACGTTTGACTCTGCGACAGGAGACGTTTGACTCTGCGACAGGAGACGTTTGACTCTGCGACAGGAGACGTTTGACTCTGCGACAGGAGACGTTTGACTCGGCGACAGGAGACGTTTGACTCGGCGACAGGAAACGTTTGACTCTGCGACAGGAGACGTTTGACTCTACGACAGGAGACGCTTGACTCGGCGACAGGAGACGTTTGACTCTACGACAGGAGATGTTTGACTCTGCGACAGGAGACGTTTGACTCTACGACAGGAGATGTTTGACTCTGCGACAGGAGACGTTTGACTGCGTCAGGAGACGTTTGACTCAGCGACAGGAGACGTTTGACTTTGCGACAGGAGACGTTTGACTCAGCGACAGGAGACGTTTGACTCGGCGACAGGAGACGTTTGACTCGGCGACAGGAGACGTTTCACTCGGCGACAGGAGACGTTTGACTCGGCGACAGGAGACGTTTCACTCGGCGACAGGAGACGTACGTTTGACTCGGCGACAGGAGACGTTTGACTCTGCGACAGGAGACGTTTGACTCGGCGACAGGAGACGTTTGACTCGGCGACAGGAAACGTTTGACTCTGCGACAGGAGACGTTTGACTCTACGACAGGAGACGCTTGACTCGGCGACAGGAGACGTTTGACTCTACGACAGGAGATGTTTGACTCTGCGACAGGAGACGTTTGACTCTACGACAGGAGATGTTTGACTCTGCGACAGGAGACGTTTGACTGCGTCAGGAGACGTTTGACTCAGCGACAGGAGACGTTTGACTTTGCGACAGGAGACGTTTGACTCAGCGACAGGAGACGTTTGACTCGGCGACAGGAGACGTTTGACTCGGCGACAGGAGACGTTTCACTCGGCGACAGGAGACGTTTGACTCGGCGACAGGAGACGTTTCACTCGGCGACAGGAGACGTACGTTTGACTCGGCGACAGGAGACGTTTGACTCTGCGACAGGAGACGTTTGACTCTACGACAGGAGATGTTTGACTCTGCGACAGGAGACGTTTGACTCTACGACAGGAGATGTTTGACTCTGCGACAGGAGACGTTTGACTGCGTCAGGAGACGTTTGACTCAGCGACAGGAGACGTTTGACTTTGCGACAGGAGACGTTTGACTCAGCGACAGGAGACGTTTGACTCGGCGACAGGAGACGTTTGACTCGGCGACAGGAGACGTTTCACTCGGCGACAGGAGACGTTTGACTCGGCGACAGGAGACGTTTCACTCGGCGACAGGAGACGTACGTTTGACTCGGCGACAGGAGACGTTTGACTCTGCGACAGGAGACGTTTGACTCTGCGACAGGAGACGTTTGACTCTGCGACAGGAGACGTTTGCCTCGGCGAGACGTTTCAGAGAGGGCGTGTGTGGCTCGGATCAGGGCCTAAACCACTTCCTTCCGTTCCAGTCGACTTCGCCACCTTCATATTTCAGAGACAGGAAGTCAGGTCTGCAGACGCTCTCAGGGCGATTAGAGGAATCTGAAGAACTCAGTAAGTCACGATCACAGACACTTACATCAGTGTGTGCCAACGTTTATTTCTCAAAATTATTGCGTATTATTGCGCCGAGGGTCAAACGTTGCATTTAAAACGTTGATTTCTAAAGACATCATCATTAAATTGTCTGAAGGTCGTGTACTTTAGACGGACTTTGTTGTGTTGAAGGTCGTTGCGTGTTTTCAGGTTAAACAGACTTGATTTGGTCCTTTGCACACAATTACACCAAATACCTCAGATAAATCTCAAAATTAAACATAAAAGTAATGAAAAATGGTACAAAAAGAGCGGATTAGAAGTAAAAATGAACAAAATGTGATGTTTCAGATAAAGGTTTAATGCAACGTTTTCGTGCTTTTGCGATTCATTAAACAGATGTTTCACATTAGTCTGATAATTAAACCTCGACTAACGATTTAAACACATTTAACACTGGATTTCACTGCATTTACTGGACATTTAACACACACTTTGCATTTTTGATTATTTTTACATGACATATACTCACAGAAATGTTGAGCCTACAATAGCGTTTACTTTAATCTGCAGATATATTACACGCTTTAAGATGAATTATGCATTTGTGAAGCTCAAACACAGATTTAAGTCGAGTGTGAAACGTAAGCGAGACGTCGACTTCCTCCTTTTATCGTTTGAACATCGGAAACCACAGATTGGTTTTGATTAAGCATCTTAAAATCTGCACTGGTTTAACATTTAGAGTTCATGCAGAAACATCACGACGTTCAGAGTTCGTTTAGAGAAGCTTTGAGTTTGAGTCTTATTTTGCTGTTGTTGTCGTCATTTTTGTGGTTTTATCTGTGAAAAGCGCTGTATAAATGAAGTTGACTCACCTTCTTGCTTACACAGTTGAACTCATGACCTTTATCTCCTTTTATAACATGTTTCTGAGTCAAAGTGTTGCGTTGAAGTGGCCTTTATCTCCCCCTGCGGCTAGCATGCAAGCTAAAACTAAGCTAGCACAGCCGCGGCAGCAACAGAAACGGCTGAACTTTACATTTTACTACAGAAACAAACAAAAGAAACACGTTTGATCTGTTTGTGCTGCTCTTTTTATGTTTTTTATGCTTTTTTTGTTGTTGTAATTAGACACTTAAAACACAGAAACAAGAACAAACAAAATACTACAATATTGAAGACACAAGTGGCACAGAACGTCTAAAGAAATATAATCACGGCACATTTCAAACCAAAAGTCATCGTATGTCAGTTATACCATATTTTCCTGACTATAAGTCGCACCATTTTTCATAGTTTTGGCCGGGGTGCAACTTATACTTATATTTATACTTATACTTATATACTTATACTCCGGAGCGACTTATATATGTTTTTTCTTCTCTATTATGCATTTTTGGGCTGGTGCGACTTATTTTCCAGTGCAACTTATAGTCCGAAAAATACGGTAATGTCGGTCCAGTTCTTTTTTCGGCCAGGAGAAGGTTCCAGAAGTATCCACTTACTGTGTCCATGGCACGAGTTCTGAGGCCCAAACACATAGTTCTGAAGTCCAGTGGGATCTCAGTCCAATATTAGAGCTAAGTTTACCTCTATTCTGCAGTTCTGACGATTGTAGTGCGACTAAAGTTTACCATTTTTATTTGTTTGCTATGGAACATGTCTGATCACGGCGAGAATCGAGAGGCGTGGCTTTGATTGGCGGGTCGTAGGTTTCTCACAGTACGAAAGAGAACAGAGACCAAACTCAGAACCGTCGCGTGGCTGAAGACGAGCCGCGATTTACGCCGAACCCGTCTGACGTTTTAGAGTCATGGAGGTGTCAGAGTGAGACCTGCTGTCGCTGCATCTACGAAGGATCTCTGTCAATGACAAACTGACAAAGTGCAGCGGAGGAGAACGTCCAGATTTCACTTTCATCTAGTGACTTTAACCAACGCAGAAAACACCGGAAACACTTTAGTTTTTAACTGCACCAACAAAGCATGAACAAAGCATGAACAAAGCATGAACAAAGCATGAACAAAGCATGAACAAAGCATGAGCAATGACCCAACTCATCATGAACAAAGCATGAACAATGACCCAACTCATCATGAACAAAGCATGAACAAAGCATGAACAAAGCGTGAACAAAGCATGAACAATGACCCAACTCATCATGAACAAAGCATGAACAAAGCATGTACAAAGCATGAACAAAGCATGAGCAATGACCCAACTCATCATGAACAAAGCATGAACAAAGCATGAACAAAGCGTGAACAAAGCATGAACAAAGCATGAGCAATGACCCAACTCATCATGAACAAAGCATGAACAAAGCGTGAACAAAGCATGAACAAAGCATGAACAATGACCCAACTCATCATGAACAAAGCATGAACAAAGCATGAACAAAGCGTGAACAAAGCATGAACAAAGCATGAACAATGACCCAACTCATCATGAACAAAGCATGAACAAAGCATGTACAAAGCATGAACAAAGCATGAACAATGACCCAACTCATCATGAACAAAGCATGAACAAAGCATGAACAAAGCGTGAACAAAGCATGAACAAAGCATGAACAATGACCCAACTCATCATGAACAAAGCATGAACAAAGCATGAACAAAGCGTGAACAAAGCGTGAACAAAGCATGAACAATGACCCAACTCATCATGAACAAAGCATGAACAGAACAAAGCGTGAACAAAGCATGAACAAAGCATGAACAATGACCCAACTCATCATGAACAAAGCATGAACAAAGCATGAACAAAGCATGAACAATGACCCAACTCATCATGAACAAAGCATGAACAAAGCGTGAACAAAGCATGAACAATGACCCAACTCATCATGAACAAAGCATGAACAAAGCATGAACAAAGCATGAACAATGACCCAACTCATCATGAACAAAGCATGAACAAAGCATGAACAAAGCATGAACAATGACCCAACTCATCATGAACAAAGCATGAACAAAGCATGAACAAAGCATGAACAATGACCCAACTCATCATGAACAAAGAGTTTATTAAGAAGGATTCAGGGTTAGTAATGACTCTAACGATAATTCCTAAACACTAACCTTAACCTTAATTAACCACGCCGGACCGTCTGATGGACCAGGCCGGACCGTCTGATGGACCAGGCCGGACCGTCTGATGGACCAGGCCGGACCGTCTGATGGACCAGGCCGGACCGTCTGATGGACCAGGCCGGACCGTCTGATGGACCCGGGACTGAAATATTATGTGCAAAGAAAAGATTAAAACGTTAAAACTACGGAACATTTGTTAAAGCTTGTCTCAATCGTGTTGTGTAAATGTTATTGTAATTATGAAGAAGTGTTTCTGACAAATGCACTTTTAATTGGACCTGGACCTGGACCTGGACTCTTCCTGGACCTGGACCTGGACCTGGACCTGAACCTGGACTCTTCATGGACCTGGACCTGAACCTGGACTCTTCCTGGACCTGGACCTGGACCTGGACTTGGACCTGAACCTGGACCTGGACCTGGACTTGGACCTGAACCTGGACCTGGACCTGGACTTGTACCTGGACTTGGACCTGAACCTGGACTCTTCCTGGACCTGAACCTGGACCTGGACCTGGACCTGGACCTGGACCTGGACCTGGACCTGGACTTGGACCTGAACCTGGACCTGGACCTGGACTTGTACCTGGACTTGGACCTGAACCTGGACTCTTCCTGGACCTGAACCTGGACCTGGACCTGGACCTGGACTTGGACCTGGAGCTGGACCTGGACTTGGACTTGGACCTGGACCTGGACCTAGACCTGGACCTGGACTTGGACCTGGACCGGAGCCAGGACTGATAAAGCTTTCATAATCTTACAGAAGATTAACAGCTTTTGTTCCACTTTTGACTCTTATTGAATTAAACCTGCTTGTTTCTCATTGGACTGGAATGTTCCGGAGTGTGGCTTTGATTTAACTGTGAAGAATGTGATCGGGCTCGCCTCTCCACAGATCTGACCTGTAACTTTGCCTGTGGAACGTTCTATTCCACAGAGGGCAGCAGGGGGCGCACTCTCCACCTGAAATGTTACGTAGTGCAGCTTTAAAGGACCCGGACCACATTTAGAGTCAAGAAAAGACTGAAACTCCAACTCTCATAAACACAGACTCATCACAGACGAAATGAACAAACATGAACACTGGACTTTTTATGTTTTCCCTTTTAAACTCTTTGCTTGGTGTAACATGTTAATAACAGGATCGGCCCTTTTCACCTTCGGCCTGGCTACTTCCTGCTCATACGCAGCAGGAACTAGCGTAACGTTGCATAGCTCCACTTCCTGCTCCGTTCATTCTTACGGGAATTAGCCGAGTCTCGTTAAAATAAACCAATAATGAAGTAACTCAAAGAGGAGCGTGAGACACGAGTCACATGTTCAGACCTCTACTTCACCTGGAGACATCTATGTGTTTATGAAAGGAAGTGCTAATGCTAATGCTAAAGCTAATGCTAATGCTAATGCTAACATACAATAAATGTGATCAATAATGTTAATAAACAAATAACAGCACAAACTGATCTAACTTGTTTACAAGAACACTTATGAACTTGTATCAAATGTATGTGTTTTATATTTAAACTAATGAAAGTTAGCCTTTAGCTTTAAGACAAAAACACTTTTACAGTATATTAAAGCGAAGGACTAAACCAAGACTAAACTAGGACCAAACTAGGACTAAACTAGGACCAAACCAGGACTAAACCAGGACTAAATGAGGACCAAACCAGGACTAAACCAGGACTAAACTAGGACCAAACCAGGACTAAACCAGGACTAAACTAGGACCAAACCAGGACTAAACCAAGACTAAACTAGGACCAAACTAGGACTAAACTAGGACCAAACCAGGACTAAACCAGGACTAAATGAGGACCAAACCAGGACTAAACCAAGACTAAACTAGGACCAAACTAGGACTAAACTAGGACCAAACCAGGACTAAACCAGGACTAAATGTGGACCAAACCAGGACTAAACCAGGACTAAACTAGGACCAAACCAGGACTAAACCAGGACTAAACTAGGACCAAACCAGGACTAAACCAGGTCTAAACCGGGACTAACCCTAACCCATGACTAAACTAGGACTAAACCAGGACTAAACTAAGACAAAACCAGGTCTAAACTAGGAACAAACCAGGTCCAAACTAGGACCAAACCAGGATCAAACCAGGACTAAATCAGGACTAAACACAGCCTCTCTCGTACTTCACTGACACGTCTGGATTAAAGCGTTCCTCCTCCAGTGAAAGTTCACCACGTCCTGGTTCTAGACCTGGACTTGGACCTGGACCAGAGCCAGACCTGATAAGAACCACAGGAAACGAGACAACGTCATCGCTCAGAGAAATGAATCTGACTCCTCAAATATGAGACAGCACGGCCCAAGAACAACACCAAAGAGCCACAAGGACAAAGAGGAGAAGTAGTAGAAGAAGTAGTAGTAGTAGTAGTAGTAGTAGTAGAAGTAGTAGTAGAAGTAGTAATAGTAGTAGTAGTAGTAGTAGTAGAAGTAGTAGTAGAAGTAGTAGTAGTAGTAGTAGTAGTAGTAGTAGTAGAAGTAGTAGTAGAAGTAGTAATAGTAGTAGTAGTAGTAGTAGTAGAAGTAGTAGTAGTAGTAGAAGTAGTAGTAGAAGTAGTAGTAGAAGTAGTAGTAGTAGTAGTAGTAGAAGTAGTAGTAGAAGTAGTAGTAGAAGTAGTAGTAGTAGTAGTAGAAGTAGTAGTAGAAGTAGTAATAGTAGTAGTAGTAGTAGTAGTAGAAGTAGTAGTAGTAGTAGTAGTAGAAGTAGTAGTAGTACTTTAGGTTTGACTTGAGTTTTTTTGGTCTCTGGGATTTTAAAGACTTTAAAATGCGGTTTTGAATCCACAGACTCAATAAATTAGGGTTAAATTACAGATAATGAGAGAGAGAAGAACGAGGGAAAGAGACAAGAGGAGAGGAAAGAGAGAAAGTGAGAGAGAGGGAAAGAGGAGAAGAAGAGAGGAGGAAAAATGAGATGAGGGAGAGAATGGGAGCGAAAGGGGGAGAGAAGAAAAGAGAAGAAAAACAGATGAACCAGAAGAGAGCGGATTGAGAGAGGAAAACGATGGAAGAGAGAGAGAGAGAGAGAGAGAGAGAGAAGAGTCAAACAGAATGAGGAGCCGTGTGGACAGAGGAGGAGGTTTGATAATAATGAGGTGACACTCAAATATTTCTGAAATGTACAAACAGAAACACTGTAAATGTTCTGGACTGAACCAGGACTAAATCAGGTCTAAACCAGGACTAAACCAGGACTAAACTGGGTCTGGATCAGGACTAAACCAGGACTGAACCAGGACCAAACTGGGTCTAAACCAGGACTAAACCAGGACTAAACTGGGTCTAAACAGGACTAAACCAGGACTAAACCAGGACTAACCCGTGTCTAAACTGGGTCTGAACCAGGACTAAACAGGACTAAACTGGGTCTAAACCAGGATTAAACCAGGACCAAACTGGATCTAAACCAGGACTAAACCAGGACTAAACCAGGACTAAACCAGGTCTAAACTGGGTGTGAACCAGTACTAAACCAGGATAAACCAGGACTAAACCAGGACTAAACTGGGTCTGAACCAGGACTAAACCAGGACTAAACCAGTTCAGACGTGAATGTGTTTCTGCTGCAGAAGCAGAGATCCTTCTGAAGCGACGAAGGACTGAGCCTGAAGCATCAACAAGTCCAGCTTTAGTCCTGGTCCAGACCTACTTAAGTCCTGCTTTAGTCCTGGTTTAGTCCTGGTCCAGACCCACTTAAGTCCTGCTTTAGTCCTGGTTTAGTCCTGGTCCAGACCCACTTAAGTCCGGCTTTAGTCCTGGTCCAGTCCTGTTTCTCACACTCGTTGTCCTTCCAGCCAGTCGCCGTCCCTCCTCGCTGACAGGCGTGTCTTCGCTGACCGGCGAGTCCTCGGTGGGCGGGCGGGGCATGTCGTCCGCAGACCGGGTCCAGTCCTGCTCCAGTCCCGGCTTGGTCCTGGTCCAGTCCAGCTCCTCGGTGGACTCGGAGCTGGACCGGTCAGGCTCTCTCAGCTCGTCCGTGTCGTCCGTGTCTCTGCAGGACGCCGCGCACTCGTCCTCCTCCTCGTCTCTTCAGTGAGTACTGTGGCAGAGTGGTTAGCCCTGAGCCCCGCAGCCACAAGCTCCCTGGTTCAATTCCCAAACGCCATATTATCATACGTGATCAAACGTTCGTGGCCTGCTACAAGTTTGGTTTGGTTATTGTCCTGCAAATGTGTATTACGTGGTGTTAGCATGCGAGCTAGTTTAGCATGTGAGCTAACGTTGTGGGTTCATGAGGTGTAACCATGGATCGAGGTGTAACTCTGTAGCTCTGCTGTCATTAACATGGGGTCGAGTGATTATTTCTGTTTTTTCAGGATGGTGCTTTCTCAACTGGTTCATCTGTACTCATGTATCTATATTAAATGTGTTTTTGTCACGCCTAAAATTTTGTTACGCCTAAAATCACAAAAATACTCGTTCAGGCCGATGAGGGGTTTGAGTGGACACATTTGAATGTTCTTGCGGAGTTGAACAGGGTTAAAGCTTCACTGCGTAACATTAGCACAAAGTTAAAACGAGCCGTAAACAAGTACACAATAACTATAACAATCTTGTCATGTGTAAATCTTGTGTTTTTTTGTGTGCAACAGAAACGGCTCTGACATCAGCCTGGACCTGACGCCCATCGGCGCCGGAAGCGTCGCCGGCGTCGCCATGGTGACCGGGCAGCCAGCGCCCAATCAGCAGCCTGCGGGGGCGGGTCCTCGGCAGATGACGCGCTTGGAGCGAGTGGCGCTGGAGATCGTGGAGACGGAGCAGGCGTACGTCCGAGACCTGAAGAGCATCGTGGAGGTCAGACTCTTAGTACTGAAGTAAAAGTACAAAGTATTGAAGTACCTGTAATAATGTACTCACTAACTCAAACTATTTAAGAGCTAAAAAATAAGTAAAAAAAGTAAAAAATTGTATTAGTAGTAACAGTAGTAGTTACAATAGTTGTAAAAGAAGTAGTAACAGCGGTTATAACAGTAGTAGTAACAGTAGTAACAACAGTAGTAGTAGTAGTAGTAGTAGTAGTAGTAGTAGTCTGATGGTCTTGTATGATGGTCAGTGGTCATGTCAGATGATGGTCAGTGGTCAGTTTGTGTCTTTAATGCCTGTTTTAAGGTCCACAGTCCATCTTCTGTCAGTGAAACATGAGGTTTAGAGTTCAGTTTGTTGTGTTGAATTCCACTGATTAAATTAGATGAAAAGATCAATATGAGGAAAAAGAGTGAGTCTCACATCATGAGCTTGTGTGATGTCACTCCAGACTTTTATGAATGACTCAAGAGAGAGAGCGTTTACTCATCCTCAGCTAGAGTCATGTGACCGTCTGCAGCTGCAGAGGCACGAGCACAACACACAACCAGGAGGTCCACGGTTCAATACCTGCATCATGCTCGTTTGCTTCAGATTTTTGGTCCTGTTTTAGTGCTTGTTTCAGTCTTGTTTCAGTCCTGTTTCAGTCTTGTTTCAGTCTTGTTTCAGTCCTGTTTCAGTCTTGTTTCAGTCCTATTTCAGTCTTGTTTCAGTCTTGTTTCAGTCCTGTTTCAGTCCTGTTTCAGTCTTATTTCAATCTTGTTTCAGTCTTGTTTCAGTCCTGTTTCAGTCTTGTTTCAGTCCTGTTTCAGTCTTGTTTCAGTCCTGTTTCAGTTCTGTTTCAGTCTTGTTTCAGTCTTGTTTCAGTCTTGTTTCAGTCTTGTTTCAGTCCTGTTTCAGTCTTGTTTCAGTCTTGTTTCAGTCCTGTTTCAGTCTTGTTTCAGTCTTGTTTCAGTCTTGTTTCAGTCTTGTTTCAGTCCTGTTTCAGTCTTGTTTCAGTCTTGTTTCAGTCCTGTTTCAGTCTTGTTTCAGTCCTGTTTCAGTCCTGTTTCAGTCTTGTTTCAGTCTTGTTTCAGTCTTGTTTCAGTCTTGTTTAAGTCCTGTTTCAGTCTTGTTTTAGTCCTGTTTCAGTGCTTGTTTCAGTCTTGTTTCAGTCCTGTTTCAGTCCTGTTTCAGTCTTGTTTCAGTCCTGTTTCAGTCCTGTTTCAGTCTTGTTTCAGTCCTGTTTCAGTCTTGTTTCAGTCTTGTTTCAGTCCTGTTTCAGTCTTGTTTCAGTCCTGTTTCAGTGCTTGTTTCAGTCCTGTTTCAGTCTTGTTTCAGTCCTGTTTCAGTGCTTGTTTCAGTCTTGTTTTAGTCCTGTTTCAGTCGTCTTGTTTCAGTCCTGTTTCAGTGCTTGTTTCAGTCCTGTTTCAGTCTTGTTTCAGTCCTGTTTCAGTGCTTGTTTCAATCTTGTTTCAGTCCTGTTTCAGTCCTGTTTCAGTCCTGTTTCAGTCTTGTTTCAGTCCTGTTTCAGTCCTGTTTCAGTCTTGTTTCAGTCCTGTTTCAGTCTTGTTTCAGCCCTGTTTCAGTCCTGTTTCAGTCTTGTTTCAGTCCTGTTTCAGTGCTTGTTTCAGTCTTGTTTCAGTCTTGTTTCAGTCTTGTTTCAGTCCTGTTTCAGTGCTTGTTTCAGTCCTGTTTCAGTGCTTGTTTCAGTCCTGTTTTAGTGCTTGTTTCAGTCTGTTTTAGTGCTTGTTTCAGTCTTGTTTCAGTCCTGTTTCAGTCCTGTTTCAGTGCTTGTTTCAGTCTTGTTTCAGTCTTGTTTCAGTCTTGTTTCAGTCCTGTTTCAGTGCTTGTTTCAGTCTTGTTTCAGTCTTGTTTCAGTCTTGTTTCAGTCCTGTTTCAGTCTTGTTTCAGTCTTGTTTAAGTCCTGTTTCAGTCTTGTTTCAGTCCTGTTTCAGTCTTGTCTCAGTCCTGTTTCAGTCCTGTTTCAGTCTTGTTTCAGTCCTGTTTCAGTCTTGTTTCAGTCCTGTTTCAGTCTTGTTTCAGTCCTGTTTCAGTCTTGTTTCAGTCTTGTTTTAGTCCTGTTTCAGTCCTGTTTCAGTCTTGTTTCAGTCCTGTTTCAGTGCTTGTTTCAGTCCTGTTTCAGTGCTTGTTTCAGTCTTGTTTCAATCCTGTTTCAGTCCTGTTTCAGTCTTGTTTCAGTCCTGTTTCAGTCTTGTTTCAGTCCTGTTTCAGTCCTGTTTCAGTCTTGTTTCAGTCCTGTTTCAGTCTTGTTTCAGTCCTGTTTCAGTGCTTATTTCAGTCTTGTTTCAGTCTTGTTTCAGTCCTGTTTCAGTCTTGTTTCAGTCCTGTTTCAGTCTTGTTTCAGTCTTGTTTAAGTCCTGTTTCAGTCTTGTTTTAGTCCTGTTTCAGTGCTTGTTTCAGTCTTGTTTCAGTCCTGTTTCAGTCCTGTTTCAGTCTTGTTTCAGTCCTGTTTCAGTCCTGTTTCAGTCTTGTTTCAGTCCTGTTTCAGTCTTGTTTCAGTCTTGTTTTAGTCCTGTTTCGGTCTTGTTTCAGTCCTGTTTCAGTGCTTGTTTCAGTCCTGTTTCAGTGCTTGTTTCAGTCCTGTTTCAGTCTTGTTTCAGTCCTGTTTCAGTGCTTGTTTCAATCTTGTTTCAGTCCTGTTTCAGTCCTGTTTCAGTCCTGTTTCAGTCTTGTTTCAGTCCTGTTTCAGTGCTTGTTTCAGTCTTGTTTCAATCCTGTTTCAGTCCTGTTTCAGTCTTGTTTCAGCCCTGTTTCAGTCCTGTTTCAGTCTTGTTTCAGTCCTGTTTCAGTGCTTGTTTCAGTCTTGTTTCAGTCTTGTTTCAGTCTTGTTTCAGTCCTGTTTCAGTGCTTGTTTCAGTCCTGTTTTAGTGCTTGTTTCAGTCTGTTTTAGTGCTTGTTTCAGTCTTGTTTCAGTCCTGTTTCAGTCCTGTTTCAGTGCTTGTTTCAGTCTTGTTTCAGTCTTGTTTCAGTCTTGTTTCAGTCCTGTTTCAGTGCTTGTTTCAGTCTTGTTTCAGTCTTGTTTCAGTCTTGTTTCAGTCCTGTTTCAGTGCTTGTTTCAGTCCTGTTTCAGTGCTTGTTTCAGTCCTGTTTTAGTGCTTGTTTCAGTCTGTTTCAGTGCTTGTTTCAGTCTTGTTTCAGTCTTGTTTCAGTCTTGTTTCAGTCCTGTTTCAGTGCTTGTTTCAGTCCTGTTTCAGTGCTTGTTTCAGTCCTGTTCCAGTGCTTGTTTCAGTCCTGTTTTAGTGCTTGTTTCAGTCTGTTTCAGTGCTTGTTTCAGTCTTGTTTCAGTCTTGTTTCAGTCTTGTTTCAGTCCTGTTTCAGTGCTTCTTTCAGTCCTGTTTCAGTGCTTGTTTCAGTCCTGTTCCAGTGCTTGTTTCAGTCCTGTTTTAGTGCTTGTTTCAGTCTGTTTTAGTGCTTGTTTCAGTTGTTTGTGGCGTGTTGCTGACAGATTGACTGAGCATGTGCTGGAATGCGTTCGGAGCGTTTGTGGAGCTCAGATTTATGATCCAGGTGTGAAGGCCTCGTGGACACTTCACCTGCTGCTCGTTCTCACTAAACTCTCCAAAAAAAACACAAAATACTTTGTGGTTTAGTCCTGGTTTAAACCACAAACTTCTTCAACGACTCGACTGAAGTGAAGCCAGAGGAAATCTGCAGTGTGTGGACCAGGAACAGTGTGTGGACCAGTGTGGACAAGTGTTTGGACCAGTGTGGACCAGTGTGTGGACCAGTGTGGACAAGTGTTTGGACCAGTGTGGACCAGTGTGTGGACCAGTGTGGACCAGTGTGTGGACCAGGACCAGTGTGTGGACCAGTGTGTGGACCAGTGTGGACCAGTGTGGACCAGTGTGGATCAGTGTGTGGACCAGTGTGTGGACCAGTGTGGACCAGTGTGTGGACCAGGACCAATGTGGACCAGTGTGGACCAGTGTGTGGACCAGGACCAGTGTGGACCAGT
Organism: Eucyclogobius newberryi; assembly: GCF_026437365.1. Lineage (NCBI taxonomy): Eukaryota > Metazoa > Chordata > Actinopteri > Gobiiformes > Gobiidae > Eucyclogobius > Eucyclogobius newberryi. Next base: position 19,209,982 of record NW_027315724.1, read on the forward strand.
GTGTGGACCAGTGTGGACCAGTGTGGACCAGTGTGTGGACCAGTGTGTGGACCAGTGTGTGGACCAGTGTGGACCAGTGTGTGGACCAGGACCAGTGTGGACCAGTGTGTGGACCAGTGTGTGGACCAGTGTGTGGACCAGTGTGTGGACCAGTATGTGGACCAGTGTGTGGACCAGTGTGTGGACCAGGACCAGTGTGGACCAGTGTGTGGACCAGTGTGGACCAGTGTGTGGACCAGTGTGTGGACCAGTGTGTGGACCAGTGTGGACCAGTGTGGACCAGTGTGTGGACCAGTGTGTGGACCAGTGTGTGGACCAGTCTGGACCAGTGTGTGGACCAGTGTGGACCAGTGTGTGGACCAGTGTGTGGACCAGTGTGTGGACCTGTGTGGACCAGTGTGTGGACCAGTGTATGGACCAGTGTGGACCAGGACCAGTGTGTGGACCAGTGTGGACCAGTGTGTGGACCAGTGTGTGGACCAGGACCACTGTGTTGACCAGTGTGGACCAGTGTGTGGACCAGTGTGGACCAGTGTGTGGACCAGGACCAGTGTGTGGACCAGTGTGTGGACCAGTGTGTGAACCAGTGTGTGGACCAGGACCAGTGTGTGGACCAGGACCAGTGTCGACCAGTGTGGACCAGTGTGTGGACCAGGGCCAGTGTGTGGACCAGGACCAGTGTGGACCAGGTCCTGTGTGTGGACCAGTGTGGACCAGTGTGTGGACCAGTGTGTGGACCAGGACCAGTATGGACCAGTGCGGACCAGTGTGGTGTGGACCAGTGTGGACCAGTGTGGACCAGGACCAGTGTGTGGACCAGTGTGGACAAGTGTTTGGACCAGTGTGGACCAGTGTGTGGACCAGTGTGGACAAGTGTTTGGACCAGTGTGGACCAGTGTGTGGACCAGTGTGGACCAGTGTGTGGACCAGGACCAGTGTGTGGACCAGTGTGTGGACCAGTGTGGACCAGTGTGGACCAGTGTGGATCAGTGTGTGGACCAGTGTTTGGACCAGTGTGGACCAGTGTGTGGACCAGGACCAATGTGGACCAGTGTGGACCAGTGTGTGGACCAGGACCAGTGTGGACCAGTGTGTGGACCAGTGTGGACCAGTGTGGACCAGTGTGTGGACCAGTGTGTGGACCAGTGTGTGGACCAGTGTGGACCAGTGTGTGGACCAGGACCAGTGTGGACCAGTGTGTGGACCAGTGTGTGGACCAGTGTGTGGACCAGTGTGTGGACCAGTATGTGGACCAGTGTGTGGACCAGTGTGTGGACCAGGACCAGTGTGGACCAGTGTGTGGACCAGTGTGGACCAGTGTGTGGACCAGTGTGTGGACCAGTGTGTGGACCAGTGTGGACCAGTGTGGACCAGTGTGTGGACCAGTGTGTGGACCAGTGTGTGGACCAGTTTGGACCAGTGTGTGGACCAGTGTGGACCAGTGTGTGGACCAGTGTGTGGACCAGTGTGTGGACCTGTGTGGACCAGTGTGTGGACCAGTGTATGGACCAGTGTGGACCAGGACCAGTGTGTGGACCAGTGTGGACCAGTGTGTGGACCAGTGTGTGGACCAGGACCACTGTGTTGACCAGTGTGGACCAGTGTGTGGACCAGTGTGGACCAGTGTGTGGACCAGGACCAGTGTGTGGACCAGTGTGTGGACCAGTGTGTGAACCAGTGTGTGGACCAGGACCAGTGTGTGGACCAGGACCAGTGTGGACCAGTGTGGACCAGTGTGTGGACCAGGGCCAGTGTGTGGACCAGGACCAGTGTGGACCAGGTCCTGTGTGTGGACCAGTGTGGACCAGTGTGTGGACCAGTGTGTGGACCAGGACCAGTATGGACCAGTGCGGACCAGTGTGGTGTGGACCAGTGTGGACCAGTGTGGACCAGGACCAGTGTGTGGACCAGTGTGTGGACCAGTGTGGACCAGGACCAGTGTGTGGACAAGTGTGGACCAGGACCAGTGTGTGGACCAGTGTGGACCAGTGTGTGGGCCAGTGTGTGGACCAGTGTGTGGACCAGTGTGGACCAGTGTGTGGACCAGGACCAGTGTGGACCAGTGTGTGGACCAGTGTGTGGACCAGGACCAGTGTGTGCACCAGGACCAGTGTGGACCAGTGTGTGGACCAGTATGTGAACCAGTGTGTGGACCAGGACCATTGTGTGCACCAGGACCAGTGTGGACCAGTGTGTGGACCAGAACCATTGTGGACCAGTGTGTGGACCCGTGTGGACCAGGACCAGTGTGGACCATGACCAGTGTGGACCAGGACCTGTGTGTGGACCAGGACCAGTGTGGACCAGTGTGGACCAGTGTGTGGACCAGGGCCAGTGTGTGGACCAGGACCAGTTTGGACCAGGACCTGTGTGTGGACCAGTGTGGACCAGTGTGTGGACCAGGACCAGTGTGGACCAGTGTGGTGTGGACCAGTGTGGACCAGTGTGGACCAGTGTGGACCAGGACCAGTGTGTGGACCAGTGTGTGGACCAGGGTTGACCAGGACCAGTGTGTGGACCAGTGTGGACCAGTGTGGACCAGTGTAGACCAGGACCAGTGTGTGGACCAGTGTGGACCAGGACCAGTGTGTGGACCAGTGTGGACCAGTGTGGACCAGTTTGGACCAGTGTGGACCAGTGTGTGGACCAGTGTGGACCAGTGTGTGGACCAGTTTGGACCAGTGTGGACCAGTGTGGACCAGTGTGGACTGCACCTCTGTAATTGGAGTTGCTGATGTTCCCTGAAAATCCCCGAAAGGAAAACTCACAAATGTTTTCCCTGATCGTTTCTTGCAGTTGCACTTTTCCTCTCACAGCACGACTCAGAAGAAGAGTTTTTTCCTCTGTGACTCGGAGAAAACATTTGTGGATTTTCCTTTTGGAGATTTATTATGAAAAAACATAAGACTAAGAAGGACTTCACTTCAACTCTCTGACAAACCTCAAGTCAAATGTGTCCAGCTGTGATTCTGTCCGAGCAGCCTTAGTCCTGCTTTAGTCCTGCTTTAGTCCTGGTTTAGACCTGCTTCAGATCTGCTTTAGACCTGTTTTAGTCCTGGTTTAGACCTGCTTTAGTCCTGCTTTAGACCTGGTTTAGTCCTGGTTTATTCCTGCTTTAGACCTGGTTTAGTCCTGGTTTAGTCCTGCTTTACACCTGGTTTATTCCTGGTTTAGTCCTGGTTTAGACCTGCTTTAGTCCTGCTTTAGTCCTGGTTTAGACCTGCTTTAGACCTGTTTTAGTCCTGGTTTCGACCTGGTTTCGACCTGCTTTAGTCCTGCTTTTTATTCCTGGTTTAGACCTGCTTCAGATCTGCTTTAGACCTGTTTTAGTCCTGGTTTAGACCTGCTTTAGTCCTAATTTAGTCCTGCTTTAGACCTGGTTTAGTCCTGGTTTAGTCTTGCTTTAGACCTGGTTTAGTCCTGGTTTAGTCCTGCTTTACACCTGGTTTATTCCTGGTTTAGTCCTGGTTTAGACCTGCTTTAGTCCTGCTTTAGTCCTGGTTTAGACCTGCTTTAGACCTGTTTTAGTCCTGGTTTCGACCTGCTTCAGATCTGCTTTAGACCTGTTTTAGTCCTGGTTTAGACCTGCTTTAGTCCTGCTTTAGACCTGGTTTAGTCCTGGTTTATTCCTGCTTTAGACCTGGTTTAGTCCTGGTTTAGTCCTGCTTTACACCTGGTTTATTCCTGGTTTAGTCCTGGTTTAGACCTGCTTTAGTCCTGCTTTAGTCCTGGTTTAGACCTGCTTTAGACCTGTTTTAGTCCTGGTTTCGACCTGGTTTCGACCTGCTTTAGTCCTGCTTTTTATTCCTGGTTTAGACCTGCTTCAGATCTGCTTTAGACCTGTTTTAGTCCTGGTTTAGACCTGCTTTAGTCCTAATTTAGTCCTGCTTTAGACCTGGTTTAGTCCTGGTTTAGTCTTGCTTTAGACCTGGTTTAGTCCTGGTTTAGTCCTGCTTTACACCTGGTTTATTCCTGGTTTAGTCCTGGTTTAGACCTGCTTTAGTCCTGCTTTAGTCCTGGTTTAGACCTGCTTTAGACCTGTTTTAGTCCTGGTTTCGACCTGGTTTCGACCTGCTTTAGTCCTGGTTTAGTCCCGGTTTAGTCCTGCTTTACACCTCGTTTAGTCCTGGTTTAGTCCTAGTTTAGCCCTTGTTTAGACCTGGTTTAGTCCTTCTTTAGTCCTGCTTTAGACCTGCTTTAGTCCTGGTTTAGACCTGGTTTAGTCCTGCTTTAGACCTGCTTTAGTCCTGCTTTAGTCCTGGTTTAGTCCTGCTTTAGTCCTGCTTTAGTCCAGCTTGTTTAAACCTGTTTTAGTCCTGGTTTAGTCCTGGTTTAGTCCTGCTTTAGACCTGCTTTAGTCCTGCTTTAGTCCCGGTTTAGTCCTGGTTTAGTCCATGAGTCGGAGCAGCTGTTCATCACAAATGCCATTCCTCAGATTTTAATAACAGACTCAAATATCAGAAAAGATCTTGAAGGAAACACAACTCTGCTCCTCTTTAAATCCTCTGTCTGTGGTCCTGGTTTAGACCTGGTTTAGACCTGGTTTAGTCCAGGTTTAGACTTGGTTTAGACGTGATTTAGTCCTGGTTTAGTCCTGGTTTAGACCTGGTTTAGACCTGGTTTAGTCCAGGTTCAGACCTGGTTTAGACCTAGTTTAGTCCTGGTTTAGTTCTGGTTTAGACCTGGTTTAGACCTGGTTTAGTCCTGGTTTAGTCCTGGTTTAGACCTGGTTTAGACCTGGTTTAGTCCTGGTTTAGTCCTGTTTTAGTCCTGGTTTAGACCTGGTTAAGACCTGGTTTAGTCCTGGTTTATTCCAGGTTTAGTCCTGGTTTAGAGCTGGTTTAGATCTAGTTTAGTCCTGGTTTAGTCCTGGTTTAGACCTGGTTCAGACCTGGTTCTGACCTGGTTCAGATTGTTTCCTGTCCCACTTGGCTGAGTTCTGGTGGATCATGTTCAGTCCCTCCTTCAGACCAGAACCTGACTCCGGTCTCCACCTCCAGAAAGACCCTGCTCCCTCTGAGAGCTAAGCAAGGAACTAAACCAGGTCTAAACAGGGTCTGAACCAGGACTAAACCAGGTCTAAACAGGGTCTCAACCAGAACTAAACCAGGTCTAAATGGGGTCTGAACCAGGATTAAATCAGGATGAAAACAAGACTAACCCAGGTCTATAGCAGGAATATGGTTTCTAATAAAAATGATCAGATTAAGTGTTTTTGTTTTTTGTTAGTCCAGGTCCAGGTCCAGGTCCAGGTCCTGGTCCAGGTCCAGGTCCAGGTCCAGGTCAATAGCTTTAGCTCTGGTTTTCCCCGTCACATTCCTCCAGAGTCACTTCCTGTTTCTGACTTTTATTAGATTAAAATTCATTCAATTATAGAGAACAGGAACTAAACCAGGACTAAAAAGGGTCCAAACTGGGTTAGAACAGGGTCAAAACCAGGACTAAACCAGGACTAAATGCCAGAGCCCAGACCTGGACCTTGTTGAGGATCTCGAGTTGCTGCAGCTGTTTTTGTGCTGAAACATTTGTTGTGTCACAATTGTTCCACAAGTCAAACACCAGAACTAAACCAGGACTAAACCAGACCTAAACCAGGACTAAACCTGGACTAAACCTAGACTAAACCTGGACTAAACCAGGACTAAAACTAGACTAAACCAGGACTAAACCAGGACTAAACCAGGACTAAACCTGGACTAAACCAGGGCTAAAACTGGACTAAACCAGGACTAAACCAGGACTAAACCAGGACTAAACCAGGTCTAAACCAGGACTAAAACAGGACAAAACCAGGACTAAACCAGGACTAAACCTGGACTAAACCAGGACTAAACCAGGACTAAACCAGGACTAAACCTGGACTAAACCTGGACTAAACCAGGACTAAACCAGGTCTAAACCTGGACTAAACCGGGACTAAACTAGGACTAAAACTGGACTAAAACTGGACTAAACCAGGACTAAACCAGCACTAAAACTGGACTAAACCTGGACTAAACCAAGACTAAACCTGGACTAAAACTGGACTAAACCTGGACTAAACCAGGACTAAACCTGGACTTAAACTGGACTAAAACTGGACTAAACCAGGACTAAAACTGGACTAAACCAGGACTAAACCAGCACTAAAACTGGACTAAACCTGGACTAAACCAGGACTAAACCTGGACTTAAACTGGACTAAAACTGGACTAAACCAGGACTAAAACTGGACTAAACCAGGACTAAAACTGGACTAAAACTGGAGTAAACCAGGATTAAAACTGGACTAAACCTGGACTAAACCTAGACTAAACCTGGACTAAACCAGGACTAAAACTAGACTAAACCAGGACTAAACCAGGACTAAACCAGGACTAAACCAGGACTAAACCTGGACTAAACCAGGGCTAAAACTGGACTAAACCAGGACTAAACCAGGACTAAACCAGGACTAAACCAGGTCTAAACCAGGACTAAAACAGGACAAAACCAGGACTAAACCTGGACTAAACCAGGACTAAACCAGGACTAAACCAGGACTAAACCTGGACTAAACCTGGACTAAACCAGGACTAAACCAGGTCTAAACCTGGACTAAACCGGGACTAAACTAGGACTAAAACTGGACTAAAACTGGACTAAACCAGGACTAAACCAGGACTAAAACTGGACTAAAACTGGACTAAACCAGGACTAAACCAGCACTAAAACTGGACTAAACCTGGACTAAACCAGGACTAAACCTGGACTTAAACTGGACTAAAACTGGACTAAACCAGGA
>NW_027315724.1:19224244-19281744 GCF_026437365.1 Eucyclogobius newberryi
CGTTTTAAAGCGTCTGTTTTAACTGAAAAAGGAAAAATAGACTCATAGACCCAGCGATTGTTAGCAAAACGCTGGGTTCCGTTGCATTTTCATTGGGGGAGTTAGCGTTAGCCTCAGATTTAGCATTGACCTCGGAGTTATCGTTAGCCTGAGAATTAGCGTAATGCAATTTCAACAGGGGAGTTATTGTCAGCCTCAGAGTTAGCATTAGCCTCAGATTTAGCTTTACCCTCAGCATTAGCGTTACCCTAAGTGTTAGCCTCAGAGTTAGCATTACCCTCAGCGTTAACGTTACCCTCAGTGTTAGCGTTACCCTCAGTGTTAGCGTTACCCTCAGTGTTAGCGTTAGCCTCAGATTTAACATTACCCTCAGTGTTAGCCTCAGATTTAGCGTTACCCTCAGTGTTAGCATTAGCCTCAGATTTAGCGTTACCCTCAGTGTTAGCGTTAGCCTCAGATTTAACATTACCCTCAGTGTTAGCCTCAGATTTAGCGTTACCCTCAGAGTTAGCATTAGCCTCAGATTTAGCGTTACCCTCAGCGTTAGCATTACCCTCAGTGTTAGCGTTACCCTCAGTGTTAGCGTTACCTCAAGGTTAGCGTTACCCTCAGTGTTAGCGTTATCTCAGTGTTAACATTACCCTCAGATTTAGCATTACCATCAGATTTGGCATTACACTCAGCGTTAGCGTTACCCTCAGTGTTAGCGTTAGCCTCAGATTCAGCATTACACTCAGCGTTAGCGTTACCCTCAGTGTTAGCGTTAGCCTCAGATTTAGCATTACCTCAGCATTAGCCACCAAACATGACAATTTAGTCATTTAATCCTACAGAAGCAAATTAACTTTAGAAACTGGTCAGACAAAATAACTTTCAGTAAAAGATGAAAAGTGACTTCAGTCTTCTTCTTCTTTGGTGTTTTATGGCGGTTGTATCCAAGTACTCCATCAGCGCCCCCTACTGGAGTTAGACATCTTAGACTTTAGACATGATTCTTTAGACTTCAGTCGGTGGAAGGATTGGAAAATGTGGATTTCTGGTTCTTCGTCAGACTTTTCTTCTTTGAACTCAGTCAGAACAGAGCCGTTTGGCCTCGGAGTCATGTGACCGCGGAGGGTCAGGGGTCGCCACGGTAACCAAGGGTCAAGTGGAGTCGCGGCAGGTCGAGCGGTTGCGTAAGAGCCTCAACGTGTTTTTCGAAGAAGTCCAAGTTCTCAGAGGAAGTCGGTGTTCTGTTCCAAGAATAAAACCCACAAACATTTCCCCCGATCTTTTATCTAGAAACAAAAACAGGTTTACGTTCGGGCCTGGGTCTGAGTGGTCCCGTCTCTGCACCCGCCTGAAACCCGGATCTGGTTCGGACCTGGTTCTGTCCTGGTTTAGTCCTGGTTTAGTTCCAGTCATCGGAGGTCGGATATTTCCAGTTCTGACATGTAAATCCAGGCTGGAACAGACTTAAATCTCAGAGTTCCTACAGAGAAACTGGGAAACGTAGAGGATCCAAAATGGCCGCTCCTGCGTTTAAGTTTAATGTCTGAGAGTTAAAATATTACACGTAGTTCTCGTGTTATTTTCCTGCCTTGAGCCTCTGTCGTTAGAAATACAACGTTATGTTAATGTGCTAATGTTGTGCTAATGTTGCGCTGATGTTGTGCTAATGTTGCGCTAATGTTGGCTGATGTTGTGCTAATGTTGCGCTAATGTTGTGCTAATGTTGTGCTAATGTTGTGCCAATGTTGCACTAATGTTGCGCTAATGTTGTGCTAATGTTGTGCTAATGTTGTGCCAATGTTGCGCTAATGTTGCACTAATGTTGTGCTAATGTTGTGCTAATGTTGTGCCAATGTTGCGCTAATGTTGCACTAATGTTGTGCTAATGTTGTGCTAATGTTGTCGTCAGAGCTTGGATCTCTGACGACCTTCTAGGAGTTTAGACCTTGTTCAGATCTGGTTCAGACCCTGTTTCTGACCTGGGGTAGACCTGGTTTAGACCTGGTTTAGACCTGGTTTAGTCCTGGTTTAGACCTGGTTTAGTCCTGGTTTAGACCTGGTTTAGACCTGGTTTAGTCCTGGTTTAGACCTGGTTCTGACCTGGTTCTGACCTGGTTCTGACCCTGTTTCTGTCCACAGTGACCTCCTGGAGGACTTGGAGCGCAGTCCGGATGCCGCCGCCATCGCAGACTGTTTCGTGGAGAGAGTGAGTTTAATTTTCATTCAAAAACAGAAATGTGTGAATGATCTGCTCCTGAAAAGTCCTGGGTCTGGACCAGGGCCAGGTCTGGACCGGGTTTATGAGGTGAGACCTGTTTCCTCTGAGGCCGCTCACTGGAAACAGACCCAGCAGCTCATAAACCTGCTCCACAGCGGAAATGACCAGCAACACAAGGGACTTCATTAGGATCTGATCCAGAGTCCCAGTCTTGACCTGGTTCAGACCTGGTTATGACCTGGTTCAGATGAGATGTTCCTGGTGTCGTCAGAGACATGAGATGTTCCTGGTGTCATCAGAGACATGAGATGTTCCTGGTGTCAGAGACATGAGATGTTCCCGGTGTCATCAGAGACATGAGATGTTCCTGGTGTCATCAGAGACATGAGATGTTCCTGGTGTCATCAGAGACATGAGATGTTCCTGGTGTCAGAGACATGAGATGTTCCCGGTGTCATCAGAGACATGAGATGTTCCTGGTGTCGTCAGAGACATGAGATGTTCCTGGTGTCAGAGACATGAGATGTTCCTGGTGTCATCAGATACATCAGATGTTCCTGGTGTCAGAGACATGAGCCATGAGATGTTCCTGGTGTCATCAGAGACATGAGATGTTCCTGGTGTCATCAGAGACATCAGATGTTCCTGGTGTCAGAGACATGAGCCATGAGATGTTCCTGGTGTCATCAGAGACATGAGATGTTCCTGGTGTCATCAGAGACATCAGATGTTCCTGGTGTCAGAGACATGAGCCATGAGATGTTCCTGGTGTCATCAGAGACATGAGATGTTCCTGGTGTCAGAGACATGAGCCATGAGATGTTCCTGGTGTCATCAGAGACATGAGATGTTCCTGGTGTCAGAGACATGAGACATGAGATGTTCCTGGTGTCATCAGAGACATGAGATGTTCCTGGTGTCATCAGAGACATGAGATGTTCCTGGTGTCAGAGACATGAGACATGAGATGTTCCTGGTGTCATCAGAGACATGAGATGTTCCTGGTGTCAGAGACATGAGACATGAGATGTTCCTGGTGTCAGAGACATGAGATGTTCTTGGTGTCATCAGAGACATGAGACATGAGATGTTCCTGTTGTCAGAGACATGAGACATGAGATGTTCCTGGTGTCTCTGATGACATCACCATGAGCAGAAGCTTCTGGACTTGTGCAGATTGAGTTTTGGCGCTGAACCTTTAGTTTCGGATGTATTTCAGATAAGATGTGTTTTTCATTCTCCAGGATCCATTTTTAGAAATGGAAAATTATAATAACCATTTTATATGTTTAGTGTTTCACCAGAACCGGTCCTCGTTCTGTTCCAGAAACTGGTTCAGACCTGGTTCAGACCTGGTCCAGACCTGGTTCAGACCTGGTCCAGACCTGGTCCAGACCTGGTTCAGACCTGGTTCAGACCTGGTCCAGACCTGGTTCGGACCTGGTTCAGACCTGGTTCAGACCTGGTCCAGACCTGGTCCAGACCTGGTTCAGCCCTCACACCTCAGACGTTTGTTTGAGTCACAGCTGTTTTTGTTCAAACTCAATGAAAAGAACAGAATCTAGTTTGAGAGTCCAGACCAGGACTCTCACCTGGACCTGGACCTGGACTGGACCTGGACTGGACCTGGTTCTGAACAGTTGGTGTTGTAAGAAAAGCTCTTACACTAAATGTTCTTAACACGTTCTTTAGGTTCATAATCTGTTAAAAATAACCAATGATTTTAACAATTTTCTTTTGTTTTGTTTCAGAGCGAAGCCTTCGACATCTACACGCTTTACTGCATGAACTACCCAAAGTAAGTAACAGGGACTAAATCAGGACTGAACCAGGACTAAACCAGGACTGAACCAGGACTGAACCAGGACTAAACCAGGACTGAACCAGGACTAAACCTGAACTGAACCAGGACTGAACCAGGTCTGCTGGACCAGACGGTGTCACTCCCTCCACCTTAAGACACTGTGCAGGCGAGCTGGCCCCTGTCTTCACTGGCATTTTTAACACCTCCTAGAGTCATGACATGTCCCAGCTTCAAGTCGTCCATCATTGTCCCTGTCCCCAAGACAGGATCACTGAACTTAATGACTACAGACCTGTGGCACTGACGTCTGTAGTGATGAAGTCATTTGAGCTCCTGGTCCTCCCCCACCTCAAGTCCCATACCTCCTCCCTGCTGGACCCCCTGCTGGACCCCCTGCTGGACCACTGCTGGAGCCCCTGCAGTTCGCCTACAGAGCCAACAGGTCTGTGCTCATTTCGGACGGGGATGAGTCTGTCTCCAGGAGTAGGTGGAGCGGCTGGTGTCCTGGTGCAGCGGTAACAACCTGGAGTTCAACGCCCAGAAAACAGTGGAGATGATCGTGAACTTCAGGAGAGTCAAAGCCCCCCAGCCCCCCTCCCACACTATCATAGACTCCCCCATCTCCACTGTGGACTCACTCCACTTTCTTGGCACCACCATCACCAGGACCTCAAGTGGGGGCCCACCATCAGCTCCTTCATCAAGAAGGCCCAGCAGAGGATCTACTTCCTGCAGCAGCTGAAGAAAGCCAAGCTGACAGAGGAGATGATGGTGCAGTTCTACACGGCCATCATTGAGTCCATCCTCACCTCCTCCATCACCTCCTCCATCACCTCCTCCATCACTGTGTGGTACACTGGAGCCACAGCCAGGGACAAACAGAGACTACAGCGCCCTCTGCTGAGAAGGTGATCGGCTGCAGACTTCCATCTCTGCAGGACCTGTACGTCTCCAGGACTCTGGGACGAGGGGTCAGATCACCCTGGACATGGACTATTTGAGCCACTCCCCTCAGGCAGGAGGCCACTCCCCTCAGGCAGGAGGCCACGGCTATTTTGCCTATATATTTTTTTAATTTTTTTTTTATCTTATAGCTTGGTGTTATTTTTATCCTATAGAAGATTTTAAGAACATTGTTTCTCTTTTTGACTTATTCATTGTTGATCGTTTTATGTTGAGAATACTGTTCTTTAACAAAGGTAATAAACTTTTTCTGATTCTGAACTAGGACTGATAAAAAGAGTAAAAAGTAAAGTCAAAGTTACATGACTAAAAACGTAAAATGTTGCTAATTGCGACCGTTAAACTGTGATTTAACTCTAGATAAAAACAATTACAAATACAACATCTACTCAAAAGAAGTACAATTACCTCAAAAAGTGACAATGACGAGAGTATTTCTGATCCTTTCAGCTCACTTGTTTCAGTCCTGAAGTCTGTGTTTAACTGACTCAGCTTTGTTCTGTTTGACCTACTTCTACTTCTACAACACACACACACACACACACACACACTCTCACACACACACACACACACACACACACTGTCACGGAATTAGACATACACCAGATGCTATTCCTTAACACATAGAGAACACAATTCAACTTAGAATATGAAACGACACAGAAATATCAGACATTTGTGTGGCAAGCTTGGGAGAAAACGCTGGGCTGTGTCAGCCAGGTTGTTTTAAGCAGCCTGGCTGACCCTCCTGCGTCTCACCCCATTTTTTCCCATGCTGGTTGGTTTTTTTAGATATTCTGGAATAGGCGGGTCACATTTCTCATTGGTCAGCTTCACATCAAGGCACTAGTTTTACAGCTGGTATTCTTCCTAGAGATCAAGCCTTGGGTAAACATTACCCAAACTCCTCTGGGCTGTCACACCCCCCTAGGGTAAACATCCTTTGGCCCATCTTTACGACCCCTTCACAAATGCAGTTTGTCACACACCCGTTCTTCTCTTAGACTAATGATGCAGATAAAATATCACTATTATGCAGAGTAGAAAAAGCTTCAGTTGTAGTCATCTGGACTCAGTTTGAAAAAATAGACGTTTCGACTCTCATCCAAGAGTCATTGTCAATAACAGAATTTAGGTCGAGAACTCCGATATTAATACTGTTCTGTGGTAAGACCCGCCCATTGGGAGGAGCCTTCCTGAAGTAGAAAGAGTTGTTTGTTTCAACAGAAACTCCCCTTTGTATCTACCGAGCTAGCCTATTCAGAATCTTAATGGGCTATTAGAAACCTCTTTGTCTTTGTGAGACCCTGGCTCGACCACCCTGAGTACCTGATTAGCATCTGAATGTCCTTTACCTTTCCAGGGGTTCAGAATCCCATTATAAATAACAGGAAGATGAAACCTAAGCCCTCCATTTCTGTTTAAAGAAGGTCTTTTCTGGTGAAGCCATGCCTTGCATTTATGGCCTTCCAAAAATACACAAAAAGGATGTTCCACTCAGACCCATAGTGTGCAGCACAGATTCCATCACCTACAATGTGGCCAAGCATTTAACAACTATATTGGCTCCGCTTGTGGGGAATTCGGAACATCATGTGGAAAACACGCACAACTTTGTGGATAAAGTGAAACATCTCCAACTGGACCCAGATGACCTCATGGTTTCATATGATGTTGTGTCCCTGTTCACCTGCATCCCGACCTCTGATGCAGTAGCAGCAGTGAGGATCAGACTGCAGGAAGACACCACCCTACAGGAAAGGACCAAACTGACACCTGAACACATATGTAAACTGTTGGACATCTGTCTGAACACCACTTACTTTCAATTCCGGGGACAATTTTACAGACAGATTCATGGCTGTGCCATGGGCTCGCCCGTCTCTCCCATAGTGGCCAACCTGTACATGGAGCACTTTGAGAAGAAGGCACTGTCCTCATTCTCAGGCATAGCCCCAAAACTGTGGCTCCGCTATGTCGATGATACTTTTGTAACAATCAAGAAACAAGAGCTGGAAACCTTCTCTGATCACATCAATGCTGTGGACCCACATATTAGGTTTACAAGAGAAGACGCTAAGGAGAATCGCTTGGCCTTTCTTGATTGTTCCACGATCAGAGGAGAGGACGGGAAACTCCAAATAGAAGTATATAGGAAACCTACACACACGGACCAGTATCTGCTCTTTGGCTCCAACCACCCACTACAGCACAAGCTGGGTGTGATCAGAACCTTACAACACAGAGCTCAAGGTGTGCCCACCAGCTCAGAGGGCAAGAAGAAAGAGGAAAAACATGTCCGAAATGCCCTCTCAGCCTGTGGTTACCCCGCTTGGGCTCTCAACAGAGTGAAGAGAACCAAGAAGCAGAACAAAAGGGAAACTGAACAGAGAAGGAAGGGTGTCTCTATCCCTTATGTGTCTGGCCTGTCGGAAAAATTGCAGAGAATTTTTAGACAACACGAAGTCCCTGTTTATTTTAAACCAGGAAACACTTTAAGACAAAAACTGGTTCACCCAAAGGACAAGTTGCCGACTCAAAAACAGAGCAATGTAGTTTATTCGATCCAATGCAGTGAAGAAAGTTGTAAAGAACGTTACATAGGTGAGACGAAACAGCCTCTACACAAGAGGCTTTATCAGCACAGAAGAAATACTAGTTCAGGACCTCAGAGCGCCGTGCATCTCCATCTTGAAGCCTCTAATCACTCGTTTGAAGACGGTGAGGTGAAGGTTTTAAGCAGGGAGAAAAGATGGTTTGAAAGAGGAGTCAAGGAAGCTATTTTTGTTAAAAAAGAAAGACCTTCTTTAAACAGAAATGGAGGGCTTAGGTTTCATCTTCCTGTTATTTATAATGGGATTCTGAACCCCTGGAAAGGTAAAGGACATTCAGATGCTAATCAGGTACTCAGGGTGGTCGAGCCAGGGTCTCACAAAGACAAAGAGGTTTCTAATAGCCCATTAAGATTCTGAATAGGCTAGCTCGGTAGATACAAAGGGGAGTTTCTATTGAAACAAACAACTCTTTCTACTTCAGGAAGGCTCCTCCCAATGGGCGGGTCTTACCACAGAACAGTATTAATATCGGAGTTCTCGACCTAAATTCTGTTATTGACAATGACTCTTGGATGAGAGTCGAAACGTCTATTTTTTCAAACTGAGTCCAGATGACTACAACTGAAGCTTTTTCTACTATGGAACACGCCTGGACGAATGAGGGATTACACCGACTATTATGCAGATAAAATACATCACAGAAATATAATCATATATTCACATTTGATCACATTTCCCTCCTGTTTATCAAAGCATTAGTCTACTGTATCATATGCCAAACACATTACTCTTTTCAGTTTTCAACATGTCTTTCATATTGGTGTTAAAATGACACTTTTACACTCAAAAAGTGATGCACAGTTCTCAACATTGAACACACTTCTTTTCTCTCGGCCCACAACATGTCTACAGCATTACTGTCCTAAATTTTGAGTCAGATTGGTCAATCTCTGTAATTTGACAAACAGACAATTTATCTTGTCTATAATTTGTGCGGTGTGATGGGAAATATAGAAGTACAAGCGGAAAGCCCTTAAACCCGCTGCTCTCTGGTCAGTCAGTTTGACTCGTCAGGGACCTCTCTGGACACCCCAATAGAATCAAATACGTAGTATCAGGTGCTACTGGAACCAGATTGTCCACTAACCTCTCGACCTTGACCCTGCGGTATGGTTCTGGGTGATGCTGGTCTCTGTTCTGACCATGGCTGGCCACAAAAGGGATACATAGGCACATCGTCCCACACCCTTTGCCTCCAAGTGCCTTCTCAGCACTGTGTCCCCACACCACCATACATCCTCGCTTGGTTTCTTAATAGACCTTCTTCCGCTGCTCGCTTCGGTCACAACTATGACACATATGAACTGGTACATTTCCCATCTCAATTCATAGTCTCATTAACATTGCATGTAGTTATGTTGTAGCAGATAAAAAACCCTCTTAGTTAGTGCAAACAACAGTGGCTGTGGTGTAATATGCCATTCTGTTTCTTCAGCTACTGTCATGTCAATTGTACATTATACATTTCACATTTCACATTACACATTTCACAACCTTTCAAGTTGATCACTTATTTTCTTCCCTCTATATTCCCATTTACCGGTATACACAGTTGTGTATGTTGATCGATTGTCCCGATTGTCCCGTGCACAATACAGGTGTTCAGCACCCATATCACCGTCATCGCTGTGATGATTATGATAACTCGTTGATTCTTTTTCGCAGAGTATGGTACTCTGCGCACCGTAGCCTCTGGCTCCCGTTCATTGTAGCAGAGTATAGTACTTTGCGTACTGTAGAATCTGTCTCCTCATCCATTGTAGCAAAGTATCGTACTCTACCGTAGACTCTGGACAAAACTCATACAAACAAAGTCCTGCGTCTTGTAGATTGCTTGTGGATCTGGTGCTGTGTTGTCTGCTCACCCATGATCTTGTCCTCCCCTGGTGAGGACGACACGGTGTGGCTCCGTCCACTTTGCTCGTCCACTTGGCTCGTCTCTGTAAACACCACATCTCCAACACGTTCTTGCTGCGGTGATAAACAAAGTCTTTTCGACAGTTCAGTGTATTTCAAACAGTTTTTTTGTTTACAATTTTTTTTTAGTAATTATTGATTCGGAATATTTGTTTACACGTACACATCCCTCCTTTTTGAGATATGGCCTTGCCCATTTCTCAAACTTCTACATTTAAACAAAATTAAATAATCCAGATAGTTTACAACATTCACTAATCCAGGATGTAATCAAGGAAGAGATGGAATTGCGTCTGTCACTCCAACTTCGCAATGTCACCTCTTGACCTTTCACAGTTCAGTAGTCACATCCCTGGCCGAGCCACCCCTTCCACGGTGCTGGGCCCATGTGTCTGTGTCTGTAATCTTACACTTCCCAAATCTATTTGTTTTACCACCATTTGTTTCAAACTCCAAATGTTTCAAACTCTAAATGTCTCAAACTCTAAATGTTTCAAACTCTAAATGTTTCAAACTCTAATGTTTGGTCTCCACGTGTGCACGCGTATGTGTGTGTGTGTGTGTATGTGTATGTATGTGTGTGTGTGTGTGTGTGTGTGTGTGAGTATGTGTGCAATACAAATACATCAAACAATAATAATTATCTCAATAATTCCCCCGTTGAGCTGGCCTTAAGGCTCAGTTCACAACTTAGAGTATTCATCACATAATTTCACATCTCCTCTGTGGGTGTGGCCCATTTAATGTAACATGTTCTAATCTTCTATATGTGCTTCAGGTGAGTTTCAAACTCAATCTCTCACACCTACTCATGTGGTGCTTTACAAACATTGTGTATTAGTTTGTTCTAACAAGTCTATATGTGTATAACAATCAAAATGATTCTGAACCTTCCCCTTGTCCATAAGGCACGTCTCTTGTATCAACCTGTTTTCCCCTTGTTGCCTACTTTCTTTGTCTTTCCTTTGTCTCTCATCACATCTTCCTCTCTGTCTTCCCCTCTGTTTGTTCTCTCTGTCTTCCTCTTGTAACGGAGGAAACACCCATTTCCAAATTTCTAAACCTGCTTTTTCTTTCTCTCTTTTCACTTACTCTTACCCTCACTTGTAACCTGCTTTTACGTTCTCTCTTTCTTGTAGTCTAACCATCTCTTACCTCCGTCCTGAGTCCTATAATGTTTAAGTCCTGTTATCACTGGTTTCATAACTTCTATAGCGTCTAAATTTAGATGATAATGTCTTATTTAAATCTATTCAATTCTTGATTGAATCTCAACAATCCTTCAGGTATTTACTTTAGAATGTAAAATTCTTTCCATGTTAATGTTAACTTTTCCTATTACTCATCAGTCAACCCCCCCTGAGGTGTTGCTGTTGGTACTCAAAGATAACAACATCTGCTCCATCCTGAGTCCTCCAGATTCTTTGCCAGTCAATAGCCCTTTATCTCTGACTATCTTTTATGACTTGGTGTCCTTTTGTCACCCTGTTAGTTAATAAACACATGTGGGGGGACATGTCCCATGTCCCCCCACTTCTGCGTCAATTGCCCTAGTTAATGACCCATTCATGTCTTTCCAAGGAGGACATCGGACGTCATTATTTAACTTATTCCCTCACTTACGTCTACATGCAATATGAGGTTTCCTCATGATAATACAAATAAATAAGTTACTGATATAACTTTTACTATCACTTTACTTACTGCCCGTTCTGTGTCCAAAAACATCAGTAGTCACTAATTTACCCACATTATCACTTCCAGGCCTGTGCCTGCATTTGATCCTAAATTTAAAAACACTTCTGTCTTTTCGTCCTGTACTTTCATCTAGTCATGCATTAAGTCCAAAAAGATAATTTTCGTCAAGTCCAAAAATAAAACAAAACAAAACAAAACGTAGCTTTGTTCTGTGCACTCAAAAAACACGACTTTTGTCTTCTATGTCGGGGACAGGAAGTGTCCTGTCTTGTCTGTGATCACATTCCCCAAAATATTGGCCATCTATAAAAATCTGAATTAATCTTCATCTCTTAGTAAGTTTAATGAAATCTTTATAATTGATTGTTCTCAATCAAAACAAAACCCTTAAAATTTGTTCTAATACTAAAATTTAAACCAGCTGGGTTCCTTAACCTTCCTTCAGAGCGTCCTCTGAACTGCTTTCCCTTCTCCTGTCTTGTTGACCCCCCTTATCTCCCCCTCTCTCCACGTCATCTGAGCACACTGGAAGTCTCCCTCCAAAATCCTCTTATGACTTTTCCTTTTACAGTTTGGGGTGATAATTTTGGCATTATGTGGTCTCGGTCGTCTGAGAGAAATTCTACTTGCTTTACAGTCACGGTCAATGTCAAGCTTCTAGAGAAAATTCCTTATTAGATTCCTCCGGACATAAACGTGGTGTTTTAGATCTCTCAGAATAACGCCTTGTGACCCTTGTATGATTAATTGTGATTCACACTTGTTAGTTAATGACTTATTAATCCTCATTCACACATTCACACTTCTCTCTTACTTACTTCGCTCGTGCACAGCGCTTACATTCACACATATTTCCTCAGCAATATCAAACTGGGCATTTCCTCAGTAATACCTAACTGGGCATTTCCTCAGTAATACCTAACTGGGCATTTCCTCAGTAATACCTAACTGGGCATTTCCTCAGTAATACCTAACTGGGCATAAAAGCCTACGATATTTTTCCAGTAAATATCAAACTAATGCATAAAACGTTTTATGGCTAACTCTTTTTCACACACAAAGTTTTTGTCTGACCTTCTTCGTCGCCTGTGTTCTCCTGCTGCTTCGAAACGACGCGCTCTCCTCGAGCTCCTCCTCCTCCAGCTGGTCGTCCGGCTCGATAGGACCAGAAAATGTCCTTGGGAGGAGACATTACACCGATGCTATTCCTTAACACATAGAGAACACAATTCAACTTAGAATATGAAACGACACAGAAATATCAGACATTTGTATGGCAAGCTTGGGAGAAAACGCTGGGCTGTGTCAGCCAGGTTGTTTTAAGCAGCCTGGCTGACCCTCCTGCGTCTCACCCCGTTTTTTCCCATGCTGGTTGGTTTTATTAGATATTCTGGAATAGGCGGGTCACATTTCTCATTGGTCAGCTTCACATCAAGGCACTTGTTTTACAGCTGGTATTTTTCCTAGAGATCAAGCCTTGGGTAAACATTACCCAAACTCCTCTGGGCTGTCACACCCCCTAGGGTAAACATCCTTTGGCCCATCTTTACGACCCCTTCATAAATGCAGTTTGTCACACACCCGTTCTTCTCTTAGACTAATGATGCAGATAAAATATCACTATTATGCAGATAAAATACATCACAGAAATATAATCATATATTCACATTTTATCACACACACACACACACAAACACACACACACACACACACACACACACAGACACCACACACACACACACACACACACACACACACACACAAAACACAGACACCACACACACACACACACACAAAACACTCACAAAACACACATACAAAACATTGCTGAATATTGAGCCCCAAACATATAGTTTCAAGTCGTTATAAGTCAAGCGCTGTTAGCTTAGCGTTGTTTCCCGCTAATAATAAAGTCTTGTGAACCCAGGAAGTAAGAACATAGTAAATCTGTTCTGAAGCTGAGCACAAGCCTGAAAAGATGAATATTACCCGTGTGACGAAGGGTTTGTGAGCGCGAAGAGTTCAACACGGGTAAAGACGAGACCTTGAGTCGTTGCAGTGGTTATATACGTGGGGGATTTCAACGCAGCAGTGGAGACGAGGTGTGACTTTTCTGGAGATTTGTGAGTTTGACCTGCCGTTTTACAGATAAATGCATCGTTTACGCGCTGTTTTCTCTTTAGATATTTGTGTTGGATCTCGTGGTCTTTGGGTCGAACTAAGGGTCTAATCCCAGAGACCGTTAACAGGTTTTAACAATTGTGATGCTGATTTGTTCTTCATGATGGACACGTTTCCTTTTCCAAACCGTTGAGAGCGCAGACTTCATACTTGTGTTTCAGACTGTGGCTCTCCTCAGATTGTCAGATAGTTCCGTCTCTGCTCTGTCACCGTATGTTTGTGCAGATCAGTCATAACTGTGACACATTTCTCAGTTTAGACTCAGAAGTCAAAGGAAAGACAAATATACTTCCACTTCCTGTTGGGTACTTCCTGTTTGAGCTGGCTCCTATTTGTCATCGACTGTGTCCTGGTTTAGTCCTGGTTTGTCCTGGTTTAGTCCTGGTTTAGTCCTGCTTTAGTCCTTGTTTCGAACTGGTTTAGTCCTTGTTTTAGTCCTGCTTTAGTCCTGCTTTAGTCCTGCTTTAGTCCTTGTTAATCCTGCTTTAGTCCTTGTTTTAGTCCTGGTTTAGTCCTTGTTTAGTCCTGCTTTAGTCCTGGTTTAGTCCTGGTTTAGTCCTGGTTCAGTCCTTGCTTTAGTCCTGGTTTAGTCCTTGTTTTAGTCCTGGTTTAGTCCTTGTTTTTGTCCTGGTTTTAGTCCTGGTTTAGTCCTGGTTTAGTCCTTGTTTTAGTCCTGGTTTAGTCCTGCTTTAGTCCTGCTTTAGTCCTGCTTTAGTCCTGGTCTTGTGTCAGAGACAGAACCTGGCGAGTCGTCGTGCTCGTTTCACTCACAGCTGAAGAGTCCTCTGGGATGTCAGGAATTCAACCCACATCACACGGATCCAAGTCTGAGAGGGTCTGGAACAGGTCTGAGAGGGTCTGGACCAGGTCTGAGAGGGTCTGGACTGAGAGGGTCTGGAACAGGTCTGAGAGGGTCTGGACTGAGAGGGTCTGGACTGAGAGGGTATGGAACAGGTCTGAGAGGGTCTGGAACAGGTCTGAGAGGGTCTGGACTGAGAGGGTCTGGAACAGGTCTGAGAGGGTCTGGAACAGGTCTGAGAGGGTCTGGACTGAGAGGGTCTGGAACAGGTCTGAGAGGGTCTGGACTGAGAGGGTCTGGACTGAGAGGGTATGGAACAGGTCTGAGAGGGTCTGGAACAGGTCTGAGAGGGTCTGGACTGAGAGGGTCTGGAACAGGTCTGAGAGGGTCTGGACTGAGAGGGTCTGGACTGAGAGGGTATGGAACAGGTCTGAGAGGGTCTGGAACAGGTCTGAGAGGGTCTGGACTGAGAGGGTCTGGAACAGGTCTGAGAGGGTCTGGAACAGGTCTGAGAGGGTCTGGACTGAGAGGGTCTGGAACAGGTCTGAGAGGGTCTGGACTGAGAGGGTCTGGAGGATCCATCAGGACCCAGACCCACGTTGGACTCAGCACTTTTCCTTAATGTCTTTCACAGATTCAAACAGAGTCCTGGTTTAGATCAGAGTCCTAATCCTGGTCTGGACCTGGTTTGGTCCCAGTGGAACCTGATCCGGACTCTGTTTGGACCAGATTCAACAAAAAACTGAAAGAATGTGACAAGATGTGAAGAGGAAGTGCTCCGGGTTTTATGTCGAGAGGAGAGAAAAGTATGAGCAGTTTGGACAAATACTACAACAACTACTACTACTACTACTACTACTACTACTACTACTACTACGACTACTACTACTACTACTACCACTACTACTGCTCCTGCTCCTGCTACTACTACTACTACTACTACTACTGCTACCACTACTACTACTACTACTACTACTACTACTACTACTACTACTACTACTACTACTACTACTACTACTATTACTACTACTACTACTACTACTAGTACTACTGCTCCTACTACTACTACTACTACTACTACCACTACTACTACAACTGCTACTGTTCTTGTTACTGTTATTGGACTTGTTATTTTAAACTCACATTTGTTTAACAGAATCAAACTTCACACTTACTTCACTCTGAGCCACTTTGAGGACAAAACTTGTGATTGGCCCATTTCCATCCAATCACAGCTCATTAAAGAACAGAGACAGGAAGTAAAGCTTTAACATGATGAAAAGGTCTGTTGCCATGGAGCCTGAAGTGCAGACCTGACATAAAACAGAGTCTAAACCAGAGGAAGACCTGCTCAGCACAATAACTTCCAGCACAATGACCTCCAGCACAATGACCTCCAGAACAATGACCTCCAGCACAATAACCTCCAGCACAATAACCTCCAGCACAATGACCTCATGAACAATGACCTGCTCAGCACAATGACCTCGGTTTATCATGTTAAGAAGCAGATCATTAAGTGTCCTCCAGGTTTTTAAATCCTTCACACAAGCATTAAGTCTGTCTACTGGATCGCTCTGATCAGTGTCATTGATAAATACAGCTGAGTGTCATCTGCAGGGCAGTGGAAGTTAATGCCATGTGACCTGATCTTGTGACCTAAGGGCAGCATGTACAGGAAACAGAACTGGACCCAGTACTGACCCCTGTGGGTTAATCATTTGTGACTTTAACTAGTGCAGTTTCAGTGCCGTGGTGGGCTCTGAACCCTGCTGTGGAGGGCTCTGAACCCTGCTGTGGTGGGCTCTGAACCCTGCTGTGGAGGGCTCGTAACCCTGGGGCTCTGAACCCTGCTGTGGAGAGCTCTGAACCCTGCTGTGGAGGGCTCTGAACCCTGGGGCTCCGAACCCTGCTGTGGAGCGCTCTGAACCCTGGGGCTCCGAACCCTGCTGTGGAGCGCTCTGAACCCTGCTGTGGAGGGCTCTGAACCCTGGGGCTCTGAACCCTGCTGTGGAGAGCTCTGAACCCTGCTGTGGAGGGCTCTGAACCCTGGGGCTCTGAACCCTGCTGTGGAGAGCTCTGAACCCTGCTGTGGAGGGCTCTGAGGTTTAGGTCGGGATCGAGGTCAGACTTTTTCTAAACTGGTTTAATGACGTCATGTTTGAAAGATGTGGAACATAAGCACTTTCTACTGAAGTATTTATTATATTAAGAATAGAGTTTATAATTAGGGGGAGAATGTCTTTGAGGAGTCTGCTTGGAATCTGATCCAGGACCAGGTCTAGAATAGAAGAAGATCAGCTCTGGACCAAGTCTGGATCTGGATCTGGATCTGGACCTGGAGCTCACAGCACTGCCCTCCTCTGGTGAACATCTGCAAGTGCAACAGTTGAATTTTTAAAACAAGACAAAAACAGAGAAAGGAACGAGGCTTTTGCAGTACTTTATTTGTATTTGTATTTGTATTTGTATTTGTATCTGTATTATATTTGTATTATATTTGTGTTTGTATATTAGGGACACTGAGTCAAATGAAAATAAAACATTTACATGTAAATCTGCAGGATCAGAGCCAAAGCCAACTGCGTTTTTATTTGTACTTTTACCTTTGCTGCACGAATCAGACGAGCTTGTATTAAACATCCACATTATAAATGAATAAAACTTATACATTATAATTATACACATATAATATACATTATACACATGCCAAAATAAAGTGTGTCACTCAAGTTTTAAGAAATGTAAAGAAAGATTTTGAAAAACAATCACAGTTCGGTGGCAGTGTCTGTAGTGCTTATATGTGTGTACTTTCACAGTTCGGTGGCAGTGTGTCTGTAGTACTTAAACGTGTGTACTTTCACAGTTCGGTGGCAGTGTGTCAGTAGTACTTATTGTGCGATACTATGTGCGTCCGGTATGCACTGATTATTGATAAATCTTCAGCTGAGTCTTCCTCGGTCAGAAGGAACAGACAACTCCAGTTCACACTTTGAACATTTATTGAGGGATCAAACATTGGGAGGAGGAGGTCTATATACAGATGGGTTGAGAGGAAAGGTGCGAGGGTGTGTGTGTGTGTGTGTGTGGTTATCTGAAAGAAAAACAATAAAAACTGTGTCAGGAACAGTTACAAACAGGTTGCATTGAATATGGATAAAGGCATGTAGTTACACTCGGCGACCACCAGAGAGAGCCCTGATGCAGTTACACTCGGCGACCACCAGAGGGAGCCATAGTGTAATAGCATTAAACGACCACCAGAGGGAGCCATAGTGTAGTTATATTAAATGACCACCAGAGGGAGCCATAGCTTATAAGTGGTTACAGGTGAAGCTTAACTTTATACAAAGTAAACTGCACAAATATACATAAGGGACTATTTACCAGGAAACATACAGGGCAGAGGATTGGATTATGGACATGCATGTGTAGAATTTAAGAACTATTTGTAGGTAGTAACAGGTGGAGCAGAGCCGCGCGCTATTACTTTAACAGGCACGCAAACAAGCATCTGCGCTCTAACTTATAGAACTTTAATATGCATGCATGGTTACAAACAATACTCACATCATATGGACGCACACGGTACCTATACACACAGGATAAGGTTGGATAAAAGGGCAAGATAAAAGGGCAGGAAAAAGGGCAGGATAAAGGACAGCGAACCTGCGCTCTGCTCCTCACACAGTGATGGCAAAAACAGTAATGGAAAAACACACGGCATACGGGCCTTAAGGAACTACAATGAACCCTGTTGCATTGTGGGATGTGTAGTACTTTCCCGGGGGACTTTTAACAGCCGCCCCTGTATTTGCAGGGCAAATACACACATACTAAAGTCCACTAGTCTAGAGAAATGCTAACAGCGTCTTCAGGCACTGCAAGGAAGCTCTACCAGTTTGGTTACAGGGCGAACGTAGGTACTGTCATTAACCTGAACCTCTGCGGCTCTAACAACGCCGTCTGATCCAGGGAAAACTTTGGTGATGGTGCCAACTGGCCACAGTCCTCTGGGGAGATGAGGGAAGATCCGCCATTTTTGAAGTAGAAGGAGAAGCGCGCCATCTTCTGCAGTCAACACACTGGTACTGATGTTTCTTAATGGCCTGGCGTCCTCTGATGATCCAGTAGGTGCGCCGTATCTCTGCATAGAGTCTCTCTGCGCCAGGGTGGAGGAGTTGAGCGTCGTAGTGTTTGATGACAAGCGTAGTCAGAGGATGATCTGCTGCCAGCACTATAGGATGAATGCTGTCTGGGTCTACATCTGTGGCCTGACGCAGACGTCCTCCAACTCTGATTAGTCCGCTGAGCTTGTCGTATTCAGGAGAGAGAGCACTCAGACGGCTGCTGGTTGGTACTGTGTGGCCTGTTCGGAGGGCTTGAACCTCTTCAGGAAAACTGTCTGTTTGTGCAGAGCGAAGCAACTGTGTCTGTGCCTCGAGACGCTCGGCTGCAGTGCAGGGAGTGGCCGCCCCATGCAGGGACTGGTGAGTGGCCAGGACTAGGTTGTCCAGAGTTGCATACTGTGCTGGATTTGGGAGGCTTGGAAGTGCAGTGGTATGGCCACAAAATGCTGCTTTCTTGAGCTCCTCACTGCCACAGTCTGTGAGCTCTGTCGGGGTCTGTGGCCACAGGTCCGGTGTTTGAGTCAGGAAGTGTGGCCCGTCCGACCAGCGGCTGGAGACAGTCAACTCTGCCAGGTGTTTGCCTCTTGTGAGGTCATCAGCAGGGTTATTTCCAGAGTTCACGTAATGCCACTGCTTTGGGGAGGTCAGCTCGTGGATCTCGCAGATTCGAGCCCCGACGAATACCTTGTAGCGGCAGGAGCTGGACTGGATCCATTGCAGCACTGTGGTGGAATCTGTCCACAGGTAGACAGACAGCAGTGGGATTGTGATTTCGGTTTGGAGCACCTTTGCGAGTTGGGCTCCGGTGAGCGCAGCACACAGCTCCAGTCGGGGCATTGACACTTGCTTGCGGGGTGCGACTCTGGACCGGGCCATGACAAATGAAGTGGAGATGTGCACTTGCTCGTTCTTCACTCTGAGATAGGGTACAGCCCCATAAGCCCTCTCAGAGGCATCACAGAAGATGTGGGCCTCATATGTCACACCGTTGCTTTGTTGAGGAGGAGCATAACAGCGAGGAATGGCAATGTGCTGAAGGTGTGAAAGCTCTCCCTCCCATTCCAGCCAGGACTGGAGCAGCGTGCCTTCTATGGGCTCATCCCATCCTCTCTCTGTGCTCCAAAGGGCCTGCACAATAAGCTTTGCCCTTGTGGTGTATGGGCAGATATAACCCAGTGGGTCATACTGACTGGCCAGGACTTTGTACACATTACGCAGTGTGGGGGTTTTGTAGGTCACTGGGCGGTACTTGTATCCCAGGACGTCGGTTGGGCAATGCCAGCTGAGGCCCAATGTTGATTCCTGAGGATCAAGACATTTGAAGTTTAGCCACAACTCACAGCTGTCTGACCTGGCTGTGCTGGGTAGATGAGCAACCACTTCGGGGATGTTACTGGCCCATTGGCGTATTTCAAATCCACCTTGGAGGAGAAGATCTCTCATTTTGTCTATGAGAACCTTGGCTTCTTGTGGATTGGAAAGGGACTGCAAACAGTTGTCCACATAAAAGGCTTTGTGCACTGCGTTATAGATGTCCTGGTGGATATCTTTGTGCGCCGTCACATGGCGCTGTTGTGCAAAGATAGCACAGCAGGGGCTACACGTAGTCCCGAATGGCAGGACTCTCCACTCATAAACGTCTGGGGGCCGCTCTGTTTCACCATCTCGCCACAAGAACCGCAGGAGGGGGCGGTCCTCTGGCAGCAGCCGGACCTGGTGAAACATGGCTTTTATGTCTCCGCTAACAGCCACAGGAAACTGTCGGAAGCGGAGGAGCACGCCGAGCAGCGTGGGGCCCAGTGGAGGTCCTGGCAGGAGGTAGTGGTTGAGGACGGTCCCCTGGAACTCAAAAGAGCAGTTAAAGACAACCCTAGACTTGTTGTTGTGATGTACTATGTGGTGTGGTACATACCAAGATTCAGTAGAGTTATCTATCTGGTCTGGAGTCAGCTTAACAACATAGCCTGTGTCTACTAACCTTTTGATCTCCTTGTTGTAAGTGAGCGCTAGATCAGGGTTCCTAGCTAGCTTACGTTCTGTGGATCTCAGGAGGCCTTTGACTACTTCCGGAGAGACTTTGAGCTGTGGGAAATCTTTCCTCCTAAGCAGGGGAGTGGCATATCTCTCTATCCCTTCTTCAGGAACTCTGATGGTCTTGGCCTCTAACATATCTATGGCTTCTACATCCTCTTTAGAGCGTGTAACCTCCTTCTCTGGTCTGTAGAGGGGAGCGTCTAGTTGCCACAGACACTGTACATTCTGCTGTAGGGCTTCTGCAGGAGAAAGGCACGTTATGTTCAGGCAGTGCACCTCCCCCTGCTGTGTAGGCAGACTGCTGCTTGGACCCTGGATGGTCCACCCGAGCTTGGTGCAGATGGCCACGGGCCCATGGGCTGGCCCACGCAGGACTGGACGGACAGGAGTGATGAGGTGAGCATTGTCAGAGCCATTTAACACCAAAGGCTGCACCTGTGTGAAACCCTCAAGCTTTACCCGCTGTAGGTGGTGGTACTTCTCCTTTAAGAGCTCTACTTGGCATGACTGTTCAGCTAGACTCAATTGTGTAGCGGTGAAGGCCTGCGTTATCTTGTAGCGGGTTTTCGGCTTGGACTTTGGTGAGAGCTGAAATGAGACATAGGCTCCCTGTACCTGGATCACATCATGACGGATAGTCCTCAATGAAAGGGTCTCCTCTGCCTGTTCTAAACCTAGGGATTTGACTGCCGCTGGAAGTATGATAGTTTTCTCTGAGCCGTCGTCCAGAAGAGCAAATGTGTCCAGGGACTTGCTGTCATGGTGTAGCTGAACGGGAACAACCTTGAGCATAACACGCCCTGAGTGTCCGAGAGGACCCATGAAGATCCTGCTGGTGCTCACAGTTAGAATGTTAGGGTCGCGTTTCTTAGCTTCAACTAGGTCATGTAGCACTGACAAGTGCTGATCTCCGCAACTGCTGCACGGTTTCTTCAGGGTACACTGATCAGGAGAGTGTTTACGGCCACAGCGCCAACATTTGGATTTCTCTTTTACCCAAGAGGCTACAGCTTTAATGTCTAGCTTCCTGAAGTCTTCACAGCCGTTAAGGTAGTGCTCTGTGCCTTCACAGTAAGGGCAATATGGCTTGAACTTCTGCCTCTGCTTAGAAGGGACGGAAGGAGAAGCTTGTGCCCTGGGCTCTGGCTTTGGTTGTGTTTGAGCAGGGTCTGAGCCATAATAAATGGAGGTAGACTTACTCTGTGACTTGGGCCCTGTAGTGCCTCTTGGGTTGCTTCTCTCTTGGCGTGGCTTGTCTGCCAGCTGCGGTTGAGAGGTGTGTCTTGACAGCTGCAAAACCTGTGATTTCCGTTCCAGCCATTCCGAGATGTCATACATGTTGTATGTGCGGCTGCTACCAGTGCGGATGATACCACGTGTGATGCAGTACTCGATGAAACTGTCCCTGTAGCTTGGAGGGAGCTTGGTGAGTAGTCTGTCGACATGTGAACCACACTGAAGCTCACTGGCTGCCACATCATCTATAGAGCTGAGGAGACCGACCAAGCTGGATACTGCTAGTGAGAAATCTTCGAAGGCCTGAGTGTCACCGGCCCTAATAGGAGGGCAATTAAGTATGGCACTCAACTCACTCTGGACTAACTGCCTAGGTTGTCCGTACCTCTGTTCTAGCGCCCTCATAGCACTAGTGTAGGGAGTGCGGTCATGAATGTAGCGCCGGGCCACCTGTGCAGCACACGGATGCTCTAAATGGTCTAGCAGAATATGGAATTTATACTCCTCTGTGAGATGAGTATGTGGGCCAAGTAGACTGTCTAGCCCCTTCTTCAGCAATGCAAAGTCACTCTCTCTGCCTGACCTGAACGTCGCCAGCTTAGGTTTAGGGATGCCATATGATGAAGCTACTATCATTTCCATCAGGTTTGGCGGGGTTACATCTGCGGTAGGAGGATGATAGGCATTGGCTATATCAGTGGGCGGAGCAACATATTGTTGGTTAAGGGCAATAGGCTGCTGTACTCCTGCCTCCTGTGACGGCTGATACAAGGGTGTAGAGTAGTGCCTACTGACATCTGCAGGCCCATGAGGCTGTGCAGAGTTAACCTGGTTAGAGTTGTGTAGAGGAGGCAGATGTTGCAAACTCGGGCTGTACAGGAGTTGGTCCCGACTTGGCTCCATTCTTTCAAGCTGCATTGATTGGGCTACTCGAACGGCAGGTTGTCGCTCAGGATGAATAGCATGATTGGCTCTAGGTGGGGGAGAAGGTAGTGGAGCAGGCCGAACCATCGGAATAACTCTCGGGTGCGGAGCAGGCTGGACAATAAAGCTTGTATTTACTGCAGCAGGTTCCACTGGCCTAAGCAACAGGTTCACATGTGTTTCGATGTCCTGCCTTGAGGTTGATGCTGGTTCAGCTGTAGGCGGAAGAGAAGAAACTCTGACTGGTGCAGGCACATCACTGCGCTGAGGAAAAGGGCTACTTGACGTACAGTCACGCTCTAGGTTTTCCACGCGCTTGGTTAATGCACTGCTAGTTTCCGTCATGGTGACTTGCATCTCTTTCATGGTTGTCAGCACTTTTTCCCAAGCATTCTCCATCTTCTCCCATCTAGACCTCTCCTCCTTGTCTGATTCTACTGAAATGCTGTCAGATAAGTCCTCTGGATCAGATAAGCCATGTTTGTAGTCTGCCAGATGTCCTGGAAGCTTCCTGTTCCTGCGTGGACGGTGACTACGCTCTGGACTCTTCTCCTGAGGCGCCTCATCTGGATTCTGTGGAGTTGTCATCTCGTTGACTCAGCCAAAGATTATCCGGCTCGAAGGACCACTTGTGCGATACTATGTGCGTCCGGTATGCACTGATTATTGATAAATCTTCAGCTGAGTCTTCCTCGGTCAGAAGGAACAGACAACTCCAGTTCACACTTTGAACATTTATTGAGGGATCAAACATTGGGAGGAGGAGGTCTATATACAGATGGGTTGAGAGGAAAGGTGCGAGGGTGTGTGTGTGTGTGTGTGTGGTTATCTGAAAGAAAAACAATAAAAACTGTGTCAGGAACAGTTACAAACAGGTTGCATTGAATATGGATAAAGGCATGTAGTTACACTCGGCGACCACCAGAGGGAGCCCTGATGCAGTTACACTCGGCGACCACCAGAGAGAGCCATAGTGTAATAGCATTAAACGACCACCAGAGGGAGCCATAGTGTAGTTACATTAAATTACCACCAGAGGGAGCCATAGCTTATAAGTGGTTACATGTGAAGCTTAACTTTATACAAAGTAAACTGCACAAATATACATAAGGGACTATTTACCAGGAAACATACAGGGCAGAGGATTGGATTATGGACATGCATGTGTAGAATTTAAGAACTATTTGTAGGTAGTAACAGGTGGAGCAGAGCCGCGCGCTATTACTTTAACAGGCACGCAAACAAGCATCTGCGCTCTAACTTATAGAACTTTAATATGCATGCATGGTTACAAACAATACTCACATCATATGGACGCACACGGTACCTATACACACAGGATAAGGTTGGATAAAAGGGCAAGATAAAAGGGCAGGAAAAAGGGCAGGATAAAGGACAGCGAACCTGCGCTCTGCTCCTCACACAGTGATGGCAAAAACAGTAATGGAAAAACACACGGCATACGGGCCTTAAGGAACTACAATGAACCCTGTTGCATTGTGGGATGTGTAGTACTTTCCCGGGGGACTTTTAACACTTATACGTGTGTACTTTCACAGTTCAGTTGCAGTGTGTCAGTAGTACTTATACGTGTGTACTTCACAGTTCAGTTGCAGTACTTGGAGGCCTGATGCAGGACGCAGCTCTACTCCGGTTCTTTCAGCAGAGACAGTTCAGTCTGAACCACTCTCTTCCTCTGGAAACGTATCTGCTGAAGCCAGTGCAGAGGATACTGAAGTACCACCTACTACTGCAGGTAATACTACAAATACTACTGCAGGTAATACTACAAATACTACTGCAGGTAATACTGCAAATACTACTGCAGGTAATACTACAAATACTACTGCAGGTAATACTACAAATACTACTGCAGGTAATATTACAAATACTACTGCAGGTAATACTGCAAATACTACTGCTGGTAGTACTGCAAATACATCTACTACTGCATGTAAGAGCAGTAAAGCATGAAATGAAATTCATCCTCGACTGAACATGAATCACACACAACTGTCCTGCTGAGCTCCACCTGCAGAGGGCAGCGCCACTCTCAGCTCCACCTGCAGAGGGCAGCGCCACTCTGACCTCCACCTGCAGAGGGCAGCGCCACTCTGGGCTCCACCTGCAAAGGGCAGCGCCACTCTGACCTCCACCTGCAGAGGGCAGCTCCACTCTGAGCTCCACCTGCAGAGGGTAACGCCACTCTGAGCTCCACCTGCAGAGGGCAGCACCACTCTGAGCTCCACCTGCAGAGGGCAGCACCACTCTGAGCTCCACCTGCAGAGGGCAGCACCACTGTGACCTCAACCTGCAGAGGGCAGCACCACTGTGACCTCCACCTGCAGAGGGGAGCACCACTCTGACCTCTACCTGCAGAGGGCAGCACCACTCTGAGCTCCACCTGCAGAGGGCAGCACCACTCTGACCTCCACCTGCAGAGGGCAGCACCACTCTAAGCTCAGACAAACCTCTTCTTAAACCATAAAGAACTTAGTTTGTGCTTTTGTGACACTGTGACTTGTGTCTGAGCTCACTCATCTTATACTCTGAAATATTCACATATACTACAGCAGGTACTACAAATATACCACTGCTATTACCACTTAGTACAACATGTAATGATACAACTAATAGTTCTGCTATTACCTTTTAATACAACATGTAATAATACTGCTAATACTTCTGCTTTTACCACTTAGTACAACATGTAATAATACTACTAATACTTCTGCTTTTACCACTTAGTACAACATGTAATAATACTACTAATACTTCTGCTTTCACCACTTAGTATAACATGTAATAATACCACCAAAAAGAAAAAAACATCATTAAATAGACTCAGGTTAAGATTTAACCTTCCTGTTGTTTATATGGAATTTTGAATCTCTGGAGAGGGCGACGCCCACATCATTCTGATGCTGAACAGTTACACAGAGAGGAAAGAGAGAGTGAGACAGGGACAATATGAGGCTGGTGGCCCATTAAAGGACTGATAAACAAAGAGGTTTAGTTTCTGGTGAAACTGATAACACCTTTGGGTAGGCCTAGTGGGCGGGGCCTACCCAGAGTAGGATAAATATCTGAGTTCCTGGTCTTGATTCACAGATTGAGAATGACTCTTGGACGATAGTCGAAACGTCCAGATGAAACTGAATCTTTTTCTACACTGTGATGATGTTATGACAGATTCTTGGTACACGCAGCTAAACTGTGGGTCTTAGTGAGTCTGTGATCCTGGCTCAAACCTGGTCCTGGTCCAGACCCACCACAGTCCGGACTAAGTCTGTGAGCTCCAACTATTGTGTCAAACAAATCAGGAACTTATCAGTAACACAAGAATTTCACCTGAGGACGAATAAAAGTAATTCTGAATCTGATACAGAAAGTCCCGGTTCAGACCTGGTTCAGACCTGGTTCAGACCTGGTTCAGACCTGGTTCAGACCTGGTTCTCTTGCAGGAGCTCTCCAAACACCTGTCGAAGTCGGACCCTGGTTACGAGGTGGTGGAGGATGCGATTGTTGCCATGACAGCGGTCGCCTGGTACATCAACGACATGAAGAGGAAACAAGAGCATGCCGTCCGCCTGCAGGTGAGCAGGATGCCCTCCCATGCCACACCAGCAAAAAGAGAGGTACAACCAGCGAAAAAGAGAGGTGCAACCAGTGAAGAAGAGAGGTACAGTCAGCGAAATACAAGAGGTACAACCAGTGAAAAAGAGAGGTGCAACCAGTGAAGAAGAGAGGTACAGTCAGCGAAATACGAGAGGTACAACCAGTGAAAAAGAGAGGTACAACCAGTGAAGAAGAGAGGTACAACCAGTGAAGAAGAGAGGTACAGTCAGCGAAAAAGAGAGGTACAACCAGTGAAGAAGAGAGGTACGGTCAGCGAAATACGAGAGGTACAACCAGTGAAAAAGAGAGGTACAACCAGTGAAGAAGAGAGGTACAGTCAGCAGAATACGAGAGGTACAACCAGCGAAAAAGAGAGGTGCAACCAGTGAAGAAGAGAGGTACAGTCAGCGAAATACGAGAGGTACAACCAGTGAAAAAGAGAGGTACAACCAGTGAAGAAGAGAGGTACAACCAGTGAAGAAGAGAGGTACAACCAGTGAAAAAGAGAGGTGCAACCAGTGAAGAAGAGAGGTACAGTCAGCGAAATACGAGAGGTACAACCAGTGAAAAAGAGAGGTACAACCAGTGAAGAAGAGAGGTACAGTCAGCGAAATACGAGAGGTACAACCAGTGAAAAAGAGAGGTACAACCAGTGAAGAAGAGAGGTACAACCAGTGAAGAAGAGAGGTACAACCAGCGAAAAAGAGAGGTACAACCAGTGAAGAAGAGAGGTACGGTCAGCGAAATACGAGAGGTACAACCAGTGAAAAAGAGAGGTACAACCAGTGAAGAAGAGAGGTACAGTCAGCGAAATACGAGAGGTACAACCAGCGAAAAAGAGAGGTGCAACCAGTGAAGAAGAGAGGTACAGTCAGCGAAATACGAGAGGTACAACCAGTGAAAAAGAGAGGTACAACCAGTGAAGAAGAGAGGTACAACCAGTGAAGAAGAGAGGTACAACCAGCGAAAAAGAGAGGTGCAACCAGTGAAGAAGAGAGGTACAGTCAGCGAAATACGAGAGGTACAACCAGTGAAAAAGAGAGGTACAACCAGTGAAGAAGAGAGGTACAGTCAGCGAAATACGAGAGGTACAACCAGTGAAAAAGAGAAGTACAACCAGTGAAGAAGAGAGGTACAACCAGTGAAGAAGAGAGGTACAACCAGTGAAAAAGAGAGGTACAGCCAGTGAAGAAGAGAGGTACAGTCAGCAAAATAAGAGAGGTACAACCAGTGAAAAAGAGAGGTACAACCAGTGAAGAAGAGAGGTACAGTCAGCGAAATACGAGAGGTACAACCAGTGAAAAAGAGAAGTACAACCAGTGAAAAAAGAGAGATACAACCAGTGAAGAAGAGAGGTACAGTCAGCGAAATACGAGAGGTACAACCAGTGAAAAGGAGAGGTACAACCAGTGAAAAAAGAGAGATACAACCAGTGAAAAAGAGAGGTACAACCAGTGAAGAAGAGAGGTACAACCAGTGAAGAAGAGAGGTAAAACCAGCGAAAAAAGAGAGATACAACGAGCGAAAAAGAGAGGTACAGCCAGCAAAACATTTATTTGTGTGTATGTGTGTGTGTGTGTGTGTGTATGTGTTCGTGTGTGTGTTCATGTGTGTGTGTGTGTGTGTGTGTATGTGTTCGTGTGTGTGTGTGTGTGTATGTGTTCGTGTGTGTGTGTGTGTATGTGTTCATGTGTGTGTGTGTGTTCAGGAGGTGGAGGCGCTGCTGCTGAACTGGACGGGGCCGGACTTGTCTGGGTTCGGGGAGCTGGTCCTGGAAGGCTCTTTCAGAGTCCACAGAGTGAAAAAGGAGCGCGCCTTTTTCCTCTTCGACAGAATGCTCCTGATCGCCAAGAAACGCCTCGAGCACTTTATCTACAGCACACACATCTTTGTGAGTCAGATGCTCCCGTCCTCCTGTATACAGCTCCTGCACCACGTGACTCAAACGACACTTGCACTAGCTCTGTAACGTCTTCTGTGTGTCCTCAGTGCTGTAACGACACGTGTATTAGCTCTGTAACGTCTCCTGTGTGTCCTCAGAGCTGTAATGTCTCCTGTGTGTCCTCAGTGCTGTAACCTCTCCTGTGTGTCCTCAGTGCTGTAACGTCTCCTGTGTGTCCTCAGTGCTGTAACCTGCTGCTGGTGGAGACTCTGAAGGATCCTCTGTGTTTTAAGATCTCGGACCAAAGTATTCCCAAACAGCAGCACATTGTCCAGGTCTGTGTCCTTTACCTGAAACTACACCTGAAACTACATCTGAAACTACAGCTGAAACTACACCTGAAACTACATCTGAAACTACAGCTGAAACTACACCTGAAACTACATTTGAAACTACACCTGAAACTACATCTGAAACTACAACTGAAACTACAACTGAAACTACATCTGAAAATACACCGGAAACTACACCTGAAACTACACCTGAAACTACATTTGAAACTACACCCGAAACTACACCTGAAACGACACCTGAAACTACATCTGAAAATACACCGGAAACTACACCTGAAATTACAACTGAAATTACACCTGACACTACACCTGAAACTAAACCGGAAACTACACCTAAAACTACACCTGAAACTACACCTGAAACTACAACTGAAATTACACCTGACACTACACCTTAAACTACACCTGAAACTAAACCGGAAACTACACCTAAAACTACACCTGAAACTACATCTGAAACTACACCTGAAATTACACCTGAAACTACACTTGAAACTACACCTAAACTACACCTGAAACTACACCCGAAACTACACCTGAAACGACACCTGAAACTACACCTGGAACTACATCTGAAACGACACCTGAAACTACAACTGAAACTACATCTGAAACTACACCTGAAACTACGCCTGAAATTACACATGAAACTACACTTGAAACTGCACCTAAAACTACACCTGAAACTACATCTGAAACTACAACTGAAACTACACCTGAAATCACACCCGAAACTACACCTAAAACTACATCTGAAACTACACCTGAAACTACACCTGAAATTACACCTGAAACGACACCTAAAACTACACCTGAAACTACACCTGAAACTACACCTGGAACTACATCTGAAACTACACCTGAAACTACATCTGAAATTACACCTAAAACTACACCTGAAATTACACCTGAAACTACACCTGAAATTACACCAAAAGATACACCTCAAACTACACCTAGAGCCAACACTTATATTCTACATTAACACAAAGTGTTTGACTCTTTTTTTTTTTCAGACGAAGAATCAGGAGGAGAAAAGACTTTGGGTCCATTACCTGAAGAGACTCATCATCGAGAACCACCCAACATCACTGCCCCAGAAGGTACTAAACCAGGACTAAACCAGGACTAAACCAGGACTAAACTAGGACTAAACCAGGTCTAAACCAGGTCTGAACCAGGTCTGAACCAGGACAAAACCAGGACTAAACCAGGTCTGAACCAGGACTAAACCAGGACTAAACCAGGTCTATGTCTGTTTTCTCTGTTTCAGGCTCGACAGGTTTTGGGAGATAATTTCTGTCACAGTGAGTACAATGTTTATATATCATTATTTTATCAAAATGTCGGGTTTGACAAATAAAGGTAAATAAATTAAATAAATTAAAAATATTAAATTCTGAATCTCAAAGGTGAAATTCCACATAAAATACATCAAATGTTGATTGTAGCTTGTGGTTCTTCCTGTTGTAGCGCCTCAGTTCCAGCAGGAGGCGATGAAGTCCTGCTCCACTCCCAGACTGGAAGAGCTGCACAGCTTCCACCGAGGAAGGAGACAGTCAGGTCAGACACATGCTAAGAACACACGATAAGAACACACGCTAAAAACACGCGCTATAAACACACACTAAAAACACATGCTAAAAACACACGCAAAAAATACACGCTAAAAACACACTAAAACACATGCTAAAAACACACGCTAAGAACACACGCTAAAAACACATGTTAAAAACACACGCTAAAAACACATGCTAAAACACACGCTAAAAACACATGCTAAAACACACGCTAAGAACACACTCTAAAAACACATGTTAAAAACACACGCTAAAAACACAGGCTATAAACACAGGCTAAAAACACAGGCTAAAAACACAAGCTAAAACACAAGCTTAAAACACATGCTCAGATAAAACACACACTAAACCACGCAGTATAAACACAGAACTCTCACAGAACTCAAGTCTAAAATATCAAAAAAATAGAGCCATTTATAGATTACTAGATTTTTTTATCTGAATCTGCAAATGAAACAAAACAAGCCACAAAAACACAATCCAGAAAAACACAAAGTGTAAAGTGGCAACTGTGGACTCAAATTTACTGCAGACGAGGACAGGAGGTGACTTTAGACTGTTTTAAATGATTTGTTTCCAAATTTAAAACATTAAACATGAAGAAGAAAAAGGTCAGAAATGAGAAAAGACGCAAAGAAAAGAAAAAAGTCCAAAGAAAAGTCGTATTTAGTCCAAAGTTGGGTCAAATGTGGACATTTTTTAAGATTTTTTTTTCTTTTTTTTCATATGTCAATTATAACGTTGATCAGTTTGACATGAAAAAAGGGGTGTGACCTCTCTCCAGTCACGTGACCTCTCTCCAGTCACGTGACCTCTCTCCAGTCACGTGACCTCTCTCCAGTCACGTGACCCTGTGGTGCTCCGTTGTCAAGGACATTTTCCCATTCTTCGCCCGTCAAAACAAAACAACCTAAAGTTGTTTGTTCCTGCAGAGCCTCAGGAGCTGCTGACCTTCACCCCAGAGAAGAGCAGGAAGAGTCTGCCTCTGCTGCTGGAGGGTAACCTGCCCCACCGCCGCAGCCGCCGCCGGTCAGGTACCACCGCCCCCCCCCCGGCCCGCCCCTGCCCCTACACACGCTAAAAACACATGCTAAAAATACATGCTAAAAACACAGGCTAAAAACACAGGCTAAAAACACAAGCTAAAACACAAGCTTAAAACACATGCTCAGATAAAACACACACTAAACCACGCAGTATAAACACAGAACTCTCACAGAACTCAAGTCTAAAATATCAAAAAAATAGAGCCATTTATAGATTACTAGATTTTTTTTATCTGAATCTGCAAATGAAACAAAACAAGCCACAAAAACACAATCCAGAAAAACACAAAGTGTAAAGTGGCAACTGTGGACTCAAATTTACTGCAGACGAGGACAGGAGGTGACTTTAGACTGTTTTAAATGATTTGTTTCCAAATTTAAAACATTAAACATGAAGAAGAAAAAGGTCAGAAATGAGAAAAGACGCAAAGAAAAGAAAAAAGTCCAAAGAAAAGTCGTATTTAGTCCAAAGTTGGGTCAAATGTGGACATTTTTTAAGATTTTTTTTTCTTTTTTTCCATATGTCAATTATAACGTTGATCAGTTTGACATGAAAAAAGGGGTGTGACCTCTCTCCAGTCACGTGACCTCTCTCCAGTCACGTGACCTCTCTCCAGTCACGTGACCTCTCTCCAGTCCCTTCCACACACTTTAACACTAATTATACTCGTTTCCCCTAATTCTTTGCAATAGAAAGTCAAACTATCTTATCCTCACTCTCTGATTGGTCCGTTTCAGCTCCGGCCAAAGACATCGAGGCAGCGTTTCACTCCCGACGTGAGTTTGAGCTTTGCGTTTGAAGTGTTTAATGTATTTCCCCACTCTTCGTGCTGAAATGTAATGTAATAACTGTTTTAAATGTGTTTGTTTGCTCTTGCTGACATCGTTCTCTTTCTTTTGTGGCGTCTTCTCCGTTTCTGCAGCTCTGAAGGTAAAAGACTTTTCACTCATTATCACTCAATTTTTTTTTAAAAGAGCTTTTAAAAGAGCATTTGAAAGAGCGTTTGAAAGAGCGTTTAAAAGAGTGTTTGAAAGAGCGTTCAACAGAGCGTTTAAAATTAAAAAAAAAAATGTTTGAAAGAGCTTTTGAAAGAGCGTTTGAAAGTGTTTAAAAGAGCATTTAAAAGAGCGTTTAAAAAAATGTTTAAAAGAGTGTCTAAAAGAGCGTTTGGCCTGACATGGGCGTGTTTCAGGCAGCGGAAAGCGAGAGCGAGCTCCGCACCGTGGACCCTCGGGACCCTCAGAACCCTCGGGACCCTCTGGTCTCAGGCAGCTGCAGCACTTTGGCCTCTTCTGTCATCGAGGTGGAACCAGAGCTCAACCAGGACTCAAACCAGGACTCAAATCCAGACCAGAGCCAGAACTGGGACCAGAGGAATCCAAACCAGGACCAGAACCAGGTGGGACTGACATCACTGACAGAGCAGCAGAATGATCCTGTTCTAAGTGTTGTAGAAACACATAAACAACGGAAGGAAGTTACTTAAATCTTGTCAAAAAACACAAATACAATAAAAAGTACAAATAAAAGTTACACACAATAAATATTCATCCTGAAAGTATCTTCACATTTGTCCAGTTTTTTAAGTTTTTACATATTATTTAAAAAAAAAATCATGCAAAAAAAAAAAAAGAAGTTCCGTATGGGGCCTTTAAAGAAACGGTTTTGTTTTGAAGGAGGAAGAGGAGCTCGTGACTCCGCCCACTTCACTGTCAATCACTGAAGAAATCCTGCAGCTGCTGAACCAGAGCCAGGGTCTGAGCCAGGGCCTGAGCCAGGGCCTGAGCCAGGGCCTGAGCCAGGGTCTGAGCCAGGGTCTGAATCATGACTGGGACCAGGACCACAGGGAGCAGACGGAGAGCCAACAGGTGAGAGAGGAGGAGGAGCCGACTGGTGAGCGAGTCGACAGGTGAGAGAGGGGGAGGAGCCGACATGTGAGAGAGGAGGCGGAGCCGACAGGTGAGAGAGGGGGAGGAGCCGACTGGTGAGCGAGTCGACAGGTGAGAGAGGGGGAGGAGCCGACATGTGAGAGAGGAGGCGGAGCCGACAGGTGAGAGAGGGGGAGGAGCCGACATGTGAGAGAGGAGGCGGAGCCGACAGGTGAGAGAGGGGGAGGAGCCGACAGGTGAGAGAGGAGGAGGAGCCGACTGGTGAGCGAGTCGACAGGTGAGAGAGGGGGAGGAGCCGACATGTGAGAGAGGAGGCGGAGCCGACAGGTGAGAGAGGGGGAGGAGCCGACATGTGAGAGAGGGGGATGAGCCGACAGGTGAGAGAGGGGGAGGAGCCGACTGGTGAGCGAGTCGACAGGTGAGAGAGGGGGAGGAGCCGACATGTGAGAGAGGAGGCGGAGCCGACAGGTGAGAGAGGGGGAGGAGCCGACATGTGAGAGAGGGGGAGGAGCCGACAGGTGAGAGAGGGGGAGGAGCCGACAGGTGAGAGAGAGGAGTAGCCGACTGGTGAGAGAGGAGGAGGAGCCGACTGGTGAGAGAGGAGGAGGAGCCGACTGGTGAGCGAGTCGACAGGTGAGAGAGGGGGAGGAGCCGACATGTGAGAGAGGAGGCGGAGCCGACAGGTGAGAGAGGGGGAGGAGCCGACATGTGAGAGAGGAGGCGGAGCCGACAGGTGAGAGAGGGGGAGGAGCCGACAGGTGAGAGAGGAGGAGGAGCCGACTGGTGAGCGAGTCGACAGGTGAGAGAGGGGGAGGAGCCGACATGTGAGAGAGGAGGCGGAGCCGACAGGTGAGAGAGGGGGAGGAGCCGACATGTGAGAGAGGGGGAGGAGCCGACAGGTGAGAGAGGGGGAGGAGCCGACTGGTGAGCGAGTCGACAGGTGAGAGAGGGGGAGGAGCCGACATGTGAGAGAGGAGGCGGAGCCGACAGGTGAGAGAGGGGGAGGAGCCGACATGTGAGAGAGGGGGAGGAGCCGACAGGTGAGAGAGGGGGAGGAGCCGACAGGTGAGAGAGAGGAGTAGCCGACTGGTGAGAGAGGAGGAGGAGCCGACTGGTGAGAGAGGAGGAGGAGCCGACTGGTGAGCGAGTCGACAGGTGAGAGAGGGGGAGGAGCCGACAGGTGAGAGAGGAGGAGGAGCCGACTGGTGAGCGAGTCGACAGGTGAGAGACGGGGAGGAGCTGACATGTGAGAGAGGGGGAGGAGCCGACAGGTGAGAGAGGAGGAGGAGCCGACAGGTGAGAGAGGAGGAGGAGCCGACTGGTGAGAGAGGAGGAGGAGCCGACTGGTGAGAGAGGAGGAGGAGCCGACATGTGAAAGAGGGGGAGGAGCCGACATGTGAAAGAGGGGGAGGAGCCGACAGGTGAGAGAAGGGGAGGAGCCGACAGGTGAGCGAGGGGGAGGAGCCGACAGGTGTGAGAGGAGGAGGAGCCGACTGGTGAGAGAGGGGGAGGAGCCGGGCTGAAGGACGTGAAGATGTTTTTTTTACACATTTATCTATGTAACACATTTTTAAACCGAAAGTGTTTCCAAAGCGCTGACAAAGCAATCTCACTCGTCCTAAATCAATTATCACGTCAAAAGCAAAACCACAAAACCATAAAAGAACGATAAGCAGGAAATAAATATAGCACAGAGGACATTAACATGATATAAATATAGCACAGAGGACATTAAACATGATATAAATATAGCACAGAGGACATTAACATGATATAAATATAGCACAAAAGACATTAAACATGATATAAATATAGAACAGAGGACATTAAACATGATATAAATAAAGCACAGAGGACATTAAACATGATATAAATAAAGCACAAAGGACATTAAACATGATATAAATAAAGCACAAAGGACATTAAACATGATATAAATAAAGCACAAAGGACATTAAACATGATATAAATATAGAACAGGGGACATTAAACATGATATAAATATAGAACAGAGGACATTAAACATGATATAAATATAGCACAAAGGACATTAAACATGATATAAATAAAGCACAAAGGACATTAAACATGATATAAATATAGCACAAAGGACATTAAACATGATATAAATATAGAACAGAGGACATTAAACATGATATAAATAAAGCACAGAGGACATTAAACATGATATAAATATAGCACAAAGGACATTAAACATGATATAAATAAAGCACAGAGGACATTAAACATGATATAAATATAGCACAAAGGACATTAAACATGATATAAATATAGCACAAAGGACATTAACATGATATAAATATAGAACAGAGGACATTAAACATGATATAAATAAAGCACAGAGGACATTAAA
Source organism: Eucyclogobius newberryi (assembly GCF_026437365.1). NCBI lineage: Eukaryota > Metazoa > Chordata > Actinopteri > Gobiiformes > Gobiidae > Eucyclogobius > Eucyclogobius newberryi. The sequence goes on from NW_027315724.1 coordinate 19,259,498, forward strand.
CATGATATAAATATAGCACAAAGGACATTAAACATGATATAAATATAGCACAAAGGACATTAACATGATATAAATATAGCACAAAGGACATTAAACATGATATAAATATAGCACAAAGGACATTAAACATGATATAAATATAGCACAGAGGACATTAAACATGATATAAATATAGCACAGAGGACATTAAACATGATATAAATATAGCACAATGTAGTTAATTCTGTCCAAAGCAGTGAAGGAAACTGTAAAGAGCCACATAGTGAGACTAAAGAGCCACATAGTGAGACTAAAGAGCGCCACATAGTGAGGCTTAAGAGCACCACATAGTGAGACTAAAGAGCGCCACATAGTGAGGCTTAAGAGCACCACATAGTGAGACTAAAGAGCCACATAGTGAGACTAAAGAGAGCCACATAGTGAGACTAAAGAGCCACATAGTGAGAGTAAAGAGCCACATAGTGAGACTAAAGAGCCACTGCACAAGAGGCTCAATCAGCATGTCAGACACTGGAGTTCAGGACCACAGAGCGTTGTGCATCTGCATCTTAAAGACACAAACCACTCGAATCAAAGACAGTGAGGAGAAGATTCTGAGCAGGAGAAAAGACGGTTTGAAAGAGTTAAAGAGGCAATATTTGTCAAAAAAAAAGCGATAATCCTTCTTTAAACGGAAATGTAGGTCTAAGTTCAGTTTACGGTGTTTGTACAACCACATTTTGAAACCAGCCCTGGCTATTGAGATGCTAATAGTTAGTGATTACGAGCTGCAGCCAGTTTACAATGGGACCTCCATGGCCCATGACAGGCCTGTTAGAATACACATGCACCATCAAAGTTACAAGTCACGTTTGTGGAGAAACAACTCCCCTCTCAGCAACAGAGCAGGTTTTTCCAAGTGTTTCTAGTTCTATCAAAACACCTGGAATTAAGTATTTGTTTTTATTCAAGTCTATTTTTTGGGGCTGAAATCTTACACTCTGGGTCTTCAATAAAGATAATAAAGAATAAAGGGAATAATTATTTATATTTCATAGATTTTAATAAAAACGTCATCCTATTTCGTTCCAGGAGTTTCCTCAGGACCAAAATAGAAATGTCCGCAGAAACTTCACCTGCCCTTTGCCTCCGATCGCCTCGCCAGGAAGCCCCGAACCGCCTCCCACAATGCACCAGGAGGCCCTATCCACAATGCACCACGAGACCCCAGCTTCATCGGAGCAGGAGGATCTACTCACAATGCATCTGGAGCAGGAAGAAAGCGAGAAGACGGAGGAGATTCAAGACAAAAACGACACTGAAAATGTGCCTCAAACGTCAACTGTTTCTGAAGAACCGAGATCTCCTTTGGAACCAATGAACCTGGAGACTGTTGTCGAGCGAGCTGACGATGGAAACGATCAAGAAATAAACGTTCTGGAAGCTAAATCTGATCCAGAAATGTTGAATAAAGAAGATAAGTCTGTGGAAAGCGCTTTTGTCGCGGAGGAAACGGCAAAAGTGCGGAGAAGAGAGTGTCCAGCGCGGGGTTCGCAACGACGCAAAAGGGACAAGAAAATCATCGAAAAGATCCGGAGTTACTACGAAGCGGCGGCAGAAGCGGAGGAGGAAGACGACGGGTCGGCGGAAGAGGATGAGGGCGGCAAGCGAGAACAGGAAACGCCGAAGAAACAAACGCCGATGGGCTCTGGTTGTGTCGAAGAGTCCGCGAACGAGGAGGATTCCAAGATGGCCGTCGAAGCGGAGGAGGAAAAAGGACGAGGAGAAGACGCGAAACAAAACGGCGAAGGAGTTTGTCCAGAAGTTAGCAACGTCGAAGCAAAGCCGGAAGAAAAAAGTGAACAAAACAAGGACGAAGCTGCGAAAAAGGCTGAACCCGAAGACGCGAGTTTCGAGTCCGAAGTTTGTCGAGCTGAAGCGAAAGAACCGAAAACCAAACGCAAAAATGACGAAGAGGAAGTGAAAGCCGCGAGAGGAGCTGGACAAGTGGGCCACTGGTCACGACATTCGAGGATCGTGTCGGCCAATCGCACGCTCTTCGAGGGAATGGCGTCAGACGTGGAGCGGATCGGGCTCTTCCAGGCCGGGCCCGTCACCGACCTCGTGGTTTTGGAAAACTCGGAGCGGATTTTGACCAAAGTCCAGACGTTGGCGCGGATGTACAGCGCCAAAGCCAATCACGTCAAGGCGCAGCAGCAGAGGAAGGCGTTCTTCGGCCAACCGTGGGGCTCGGGGGCGGGGCTGGCCTCTGTGATTTACGGCCAATCACAGAGCGCGAAGGCTTTGACCAGCGAGAAGAGGAGTTTCAGGGGCGCGGACGAGACCAAGGGACAAACCTGGACGCAAAACAGGATCTTCCAAAGTCCAGGGTCGAGATTGGACCTGAGCAGAGTCCAGGAAAGGGCAGAGGAGAGAAACCAGAGGAAAGACAAAGGTGAGTTTATGATTTTCAAGACTTTTGAATAATATTACTCATAAAAGTGACCGCATTGATACTTATGGCAATGTCAGCGATACCAGGACCAATGAGAAGTCCAAAGATATATTTTCCCACAGTCCCAAAGCTTGTGTCATCTGTCCTCCTGTCTGAAGGAGGTTTGCTGTGTCATTTTTTATGAGGGTGTGGACTGAGCTCCGAAAGATTTTTAAAATACCAAACTTTTCTAAACCAATTTCAGGTCCTGGTTTAGTCCTGGTTTAGTTCTGGCTCCATTTTGGTTTCATCTCGGTTCAGTCCTGATGTACTTTTGGTTTAGTCCTTGTTTAGTTCGGTTTAGTTTTTATTCAGTCCTGGTTTAGTCCTGGTTTAGCCCTGGTTTAGTCCTGGTTTAGCCCTGGTTTAGTCCTGGTTTAGTCCTGGTTTAGCCCTGGTTTAGCCCTGGTTTAGTCCTGGTTTAGTCCTTGTTTAGCCCTGGTTTAGACCTGGTTTGGACCTGGTTTAGTTTTTATTCAGTCCTGGTTTAGTCCTGGTTTAGCCCTGGTTAATCCTGGTTTAGTCCTGGTTTAGCCCTGGTTTGGACCTGGTTTGGACCTGGTTTGGACCTGGTTTAGACCTAGTTTAGACCTGGTTTAGACCTGGTTTGGACCTGGTTTAGTTTTTATTCAGTCCTGGTTTAGTCCTGGTTTAGCCCTGGTTAATCCTGGTTTAGTCCTGGTTTAGCCCTGGTTTGGACCTGGTTTGGACCTGGTTTAGACCTGGTTTAGACCTGGTTTAGACCTGGTTTAGACCTGGTGTAGACCTGGTGTAGACCTGGTGTAGACCTGGATTAGTTTTTATTTAGTCCTGGTTTAGTCCTGATTTAGACCTGGTCAAGCCCCCGTTTAGCCGTCATTTCGACTAATCTTTCCTTATCTCGTTCTTTCAGACTTTATCGCTTCTGATCATGTGACTGTCCGTGAACCACTCTCGTCCAATGGCGTCGCCTCCTCCACATCACATGACGTCTTCCCCGGCTCCAGGTCTGCGGGGGATCCGGGCCCAGCTCTAACCCAGGATCGGGGCTCTGTTTTGGGCTTCAGCAGCTCCGACGTCCCCCTGAAGAGCTCCACACTTCCACCGCAACAGACACACGCCAAAACCCAGGAAACAAGGTCAGTTTTTGTTCGTTTTTTGGCAAATAAAGATGTCAAGATTGTTTGATTAATCAATATTTTATTAATTGATTGATTGATTGATTGATTGAAAAGGGACAGGGTTATTATACCTTGTGTCATATGTTCCAACGGTTATGACTGTGCGCTTTAACTCTCCAACACAGATTAATCTTTTACAAGTATTTTCCTTTGTAAACATTGTAAACATGTGACGTGTGTTTTTCTTTTTTCTTTGCATATCAGCAGTTTCAACGTTGGAGGTGATTTAGCGCCTGATACCACCGCCTCTGCCAATAACATACCCAATGATAATGATAAAATACCAGGAACGACACGCCTGCGGGCCAAGCAACTGCCTCAACATAACCCGGGCGAGGAGTCAGCCAAGATCGCACACTTACTGGAAGAGACACACCCAGGCCTGACCCGAGCGCTACCCCAGGACGGAGCTCCGGAGCTGGGGCACGGTGGCGCTGATGTCCCCCTGTGCGAGGCCGGAGGTCCGACCGCAGAAAAGAAAAACAACATTCTTTCAGAGCTCTCACCTCATAAAGTGACTCAGAATGATGCAATTGAGGCATCTGTCCTCGAGGATAATAAAGAGGAAGATGTTAGAATGGAGTTGCTGGTTCAATTCCCGCATGAGAAAGTCAAAAAGCAACCAAAAAGTGATGACACGATGGTGAAAGAAGCAGCGAGCAAAGAGGAAAATGTCCCTCCAGATAACCAGAGGTGCGAAGCGAACCACCCAGGTTTTACGAGAAGAGAAGCCGGGAATAAAGCACCTTTCCTGGGATACAAGAGCAGAGACGTGCATCGAAACACCTCCACCTTCGCACACCCAGAGGGGACAGAAGCTCGAGCCCAGAAAGAGGCATCGAACATGGGATACCGGAGCCGCGACGCTCCCCCGCCCGACTTCGGAGGTCCGACGACATTCGGGACGGGGTTTTTTCCGGCGGGGAAGGTTACGCCATCGCCGCGGCCTTCGACGACGAGCGCGCCGCTGCCGGACAAAGTCAGAGGGTTGTCGGTTCGGAGCCCGGTTAGGCCCAGCGATCCTCTGCCCACGTTCACGAGCCAACGGCCCGCCGGCCTGCCACGCGCCACCGCCGGGTCCGTCAACGTGGCCCCTGAGCAGCAGAGGTAAACAGAGATGCTCCATCCGTGTAAAATGTCCTGCCAAATGGACTTTTAAGAACAAAAGTATAATTAAAACTGAAGACGTCCAAAGAATATTAAGTAATGAAACTGTAAATATCCCATTTGGTTCAATCTCTGTAAAAATTATCATCTCAGGAACAGAGAAACGTTTGAACTCGAGCTCATTTTAGTCAGCGTTTTAGGCAAAATAGGCCCTGAACTTAAGGGGTTGAATACATTTTTACTGTGGGTACTTTTTACTTTCTACTCTACTACATTTGAGAGCAGGATGTGTACTTTCTACTGCACTACGTGTTTTGAAAAAGGATGAAAAGGTCACAGTTTGTTGGCCGGTAACACAACTTCTGATCGTGCTCTGTGCATCTGTTTGAGCGTTAGGCCAATTATTTTGTTCCCCGTTCCCACCCCCGGACCCCAGAGACACGCCCGCTGCTTCGTGTGAGGGCCGGTGGAAGCAGGATCGCATATTTTCGAGTTTAATCACAGCCAGAGAAAATGGCTCGAGGAGCGAGTCAGAGAAGTGCAGCCACTTGTTGTAACCGTGGCGATAACATAACTTATAGTCAAATGTTGCACAACAGTTTGGAATGCTCCATCTCCTCGAGTGTCTTGTTTAGATGTTGCAGATCCTGATGCAGCGTTGAGAAACACGCCGTTCATCAAAGTCCAAACATCGGCTCAAACTCCATCTGCAGGAGTCACAGCTAGAGCGTGTCCCCTTTATTTTATTTTTTTGTGTATGTCAAGCGTCTTTGGGTCCCTGAAAAGCGCTATATAAATAAAATATTTATTATTATTATTATTATGATTCCTGCTGTAAACGTCCGCTCAGAACTGAACATGTGCAGCTTTATCTCTATCGGACGCTCGGTTTCTCTAGCAAATGTGTTACTTTTTTATTTGCGGTTTGAAACTGCGATTCTATTTTCTTTCCTTCACCTTTGTGGCCCTAAATTGCCTCAGTCACAAGCCCCGGGGCCAAGATGGTGTCCACTGGGGTCAATGGGCCGTACCACCTGACCGCTCCCCGTCAGTCCCCATCAGTCCCAGTCAGTCCCCATCAATCTCCATCAATCTCCATCAATCTCCATCAGCCCCATCAGTCCTTGTCAGTCCCCGTCAGTCCCCGTCAGTCCCAGTCAGTCCCCGTCAGTCCCAGTCAGTCCCCGTTAGTCCCAGTCAGTCCCCGTCAGTCCCCATCAATCTTCATCAGTCCCTGTCAGTCCCCGTCAGTCCTTGTCAGCTCCCGTCAGTCCCCGTCAGTCCCCATCAATCTTCATCAGTCCCAGTCAGTCCCCGTCAGTCCCCATCAATCTTCATCAGTCCCAGTCAGTCCCCATCAGTCCCATCAATCTTCATCAGTCCCCGTCAGTGCTTGTCAGTCCTTGTCAGTCCCCGTCAGTCCTTGTCAGTCCTTGTCAGTCCCCGTCAGTCCTTGTCAGCCCCCATCAGCCCCCGTAAGTCCCAGTCAGTCCCTGTCAGTCCTTGTCAGTCCCCGTCAGTCCCAGTCAGTCCTTGTCAGTCCCCGTCAGTCCCCGTCAGTCCTTGTCAGTCCCCGTCAGTCCCCGTCAGTCCTTGTCAGCTCCCGTCAGTCCCCGTCAGTCCCCATCATGCTTCATCAGTACCAGTCAGTCCCTGTCAGTCCCCGTCAGTCCCCATCAATCTTCATCAGTCCCAATCAGTCCCCGTCAGTTCCCATCAATCTTCATCAGTCCCCATCAGTGCTTGTCAGTCCTTGTCAGTCCTTGTCAGCCCCCGTCAGTCCCTCATGTTTTTCTTGAACAGTGCCACACAGACGTAGAACTGGGCATTGCCTCGTACCTAACACTACAACACACCCCGATACAGGGTCCATGATAAAGTAAGATATTCCTTTATTGTCCACACATGGGGAACTTTCATTGTTGCAACGCAGGTAAATACAGAGGAAAAGGACAGATAGCTTAGAGCAGGGGTGTCCAAACTTTTTTTAACTGAGGGCCGCATTTTGAAACTTATACGGAGCAAAGGGCCACAAACAAGCCGACAATGTCAAATTTGTGAGTGAATCATTCAAAATGTTGCATTTGACATTGTTTCGATGCACCTCCACTCCTTTTATAAGACCTGGAACATTCATATTAGGTTGTTATAACATCAAAATGCTTGAATTTTTCTCATTTTACTGTAAAATGTACTACTTTTTGTTGTTTGGACCAACTTAGCAGGAAGCCTGAGGGCCAACAATAATTGGTCTGAGGGCCGTATCTGGCCCCCGGGCCGTAGTTTGGACATGCCTGGCTTAGAGGAAGTTTAAAAAACACTCTTAATAGAACTCTTATAAACAAAAACTCCTATAGACAAAACCTCTCATTTCCTAATAAGGAATGGAGGGAAAAAATAAAGATAAAATAAAATAAAAACAGCTAGCGTAAGACAAGATAATACTACTAATAATGGTAAAATAAAGACTCTATTTTCATCAGTTATATGCACATGAATATGACAGTATTGCACGTGTTCAGGACTAACAGTGTTTGCTATAAAGTCTGACAGCAGCAGAAGGAAAGACCTGTGAAACGTCTCCTTCACACAGCGAGAGCATAGCCCAGGACGGAGCTGGACTTCTTGATGACTCTGTCCAGCCTCCTCCTCTCCCTCTCTGTGATGCTGCTGCTCCAGCAGGCCACACCTACAGGAGCTGATGCCACCACAGAGTCGTAGAAGGTCTTCAGGAGTGGCCCTGTCACTCCAAAAGACCTGAGTCTCCTCAGGAGGTAGAGCCGACTCTGGCTCTTCCTGTACAGTGCGTCTGTGTTATGAGTCCAGTCCAGTTTAAGATAAGATAAGATAAGATATTCCTTTATTGTCCCACATGGGGAAATTTCATTGGTGCAACGCAGGTAGATACAGAGGTAGATACAGAAGAACAGATCACTTATAGGAAGTCTGAAAAACACTTTCAGTAGAAGATCTCCTATAAATAAAAACTCCCATAGACAAATAAATAAATAAATACATAAATACCATTACATGTGATCACGACAGTAATTGCACATGAATATGTGTCACGACGGCACATAGATTGCACATGAATTTCACAGTAATTGCACATGAATTGCACATGAATTCCAACAGCAATTGCACATATGACAGAATTGCACATCAGTATTAGGTTAGGTCAGTATTGCGAGTGTTCAGTACTAACAGTTTTTGTTATAAAGTCTGACAGCAGCAGGAAGGAAAGACCTACGGAACCTTTCCTTCGCACATCGAGGGTGGATCAGTCTCTCACTGAAGCTGCTCTCCAGAGCGGAGAGAGTGTCCTGCAGGGGGTGACACTCATGGTCCAGCATAGATGTGAATCTAGCCAGGACCCTCCTGTCCCCCACCTCCTGCACCGAGTCCAGAGCACAGCCCAGGACGGAGCTGGACTTCTTGATGACTCTGTCCAGCCTCTTCCTCTCCCTCTCTGTGATGCTGCTGCTCCAGCAGGCCACACCATACAGGAGCTGATGCCACCACAGAGTCGTAGAAGGTCTTCAGGAGTGGCCCTGTCACTCCAAAAGACCTGAGTCTCCTCAGGAGGTAGAGCCGACTCTGGCTCTTCCTGTACAGTGCGTCTGTGTTATGAGTCCAGTCCAGTTTGTGGTTCAGATGAACACCAGGTACTTGTATGAGTCCACTCTCTCGATGTCCCGTCCCTGGATGTTCACTGGTGAGGGGGCAGTGGGGTGGCGTCTGCGGAAATCCACCACCATCTCCTTGGTCTTCCCCGCGTTGATGAGGAGGTGGTTCCGCTGACACCAGTCCACAAAGTCCTGCGCCAGTCCTCTGTACTCCGCGTCATCGTCGTCCGTGATGAGTCCGATGATGGCAGAGTCGTCAGAGAACTTCTGTAGGACACAGCTGTCCGTGTCGTGTCTGAAGTCTGCAGTGTAAAGGGTGAAGAGAAAGGGCGCGAGGACAGTGCAGGTCCGAGTGTCAGACACACAGTTCCGGGCCTTAAAACCTGTGTTAAAAGTTTACTAAAAGGATGTTTGATTATGTAAAATAACAAATTGTAATGGAATTTTAAGAATACTAATAAGACCTTTTGTGCTTTTTCCTGCTCTGGATCAGGATGTTGTATTTTGAACATCTTAAATGTGGAGCTAAAACGAGTTCTATGAGTTCATTGTAAAGCATGTCTCGCGCTTTACGTCACGTCGCCTTGGGGGGGTGCTGCAGTTCTGTAAGTGCAGAGCAAGATAAGATAAGATAAGATGAGCCTTTATTTGTCCCACAATGGGGAAATTCCAGTGTTGCAACACAAAGAAGGTACAGAAGTAAAAGGACAGACATCCATCCATCCATCTTCTTCCGCTTTATCCGGGGCCGGGTCGCGGGGGCAGCAGTCTGAGCAGGGACTCCCAGACTTCCTTCTCCCCAGACACTTCCTCTAACTCCTCCGGGGGGATCCCGAGGCGTTCCCAGGCCAGCCAAGAGACATAGTCTCTCCAGCGTGTCCTGGGTCTTCCCCGGGGCCTCTTCCCGGTGGGACATGCCTGAAACACCTCCCGAGGGAGGCGCCCAGGAGGCATCCGGAACAGATGCCCGAGCCACATCAGCTGGCTCCTCTCGACGTGGAGGAGCAGCGGCTCTACTCCGAGCTCCCCCCGTGTGGCCGAGCTCCTCATCTTATCTCTAAGGGAGCGCCCAGCCACCCGGCGGAGGAAACTCATTTCGACCGCTTGTATCCGCGATCTTGTTCTTTCGGTCATTACCCAAAGCTCATGACCATAGGTGAGGGTAGGAACGTAGACTGACCGGTAAATTGAGATCGTGCCTTTCGGCTCAGCTCCCTCTTTACCACAACGATCTGCCTGTCGATCTCACGCTCCATCCTTCCCTCACTCTTGAACAAGACCTCGAGATACTTGAACTCCTCCACTTGGGGCAAGGACTCCCCACCCACCTGAAGAGGGCAAGCCATCTTTTTCCGGTCGAGAACCATGGCCTCGGATTTGGAGGTGCTGATTCTCATCCCAGCCGCTTCACATTCGGCTGCAAACCGTCCCAGTGCATGTTGCAGGTCCGGGTTTGATGGAGCCATCAGGACAACATCGTCTGCAAACAGCAGAGATGGAATCCTGTGGTCCCCAAACCAGACACCCTCTGACCCCTGACTGCGCCTAGAAATTCTGTCCATAAAAATTATGAACAGAACCGGTGACGAAGGGCAGCCCTGGCGGAGTCCAACATGCACTGGGAACAGGTCTGACTTACTGCCGGCAATGCGAACACAGCTCCTGCTCCGGTCATACAGGGACCGGACATTCCTGAGCAAAGGGCCACGGACCCCGTACTCCCGGAGCACCCCCCAAAGGACACCCCGGACAAGGTCGAAAGCCTTCTCCAGATCCACAAAGCACATGTGGACCGGTTGGGCAAACTCACATGAACCCTTGAGCACCCGATGGAGAGTATAGAGCTGGTCCAGTGTTCCACGACCGGGACGAAAACCACTCTGCTCCTCTTGAATCCGAGGTTCGACTATCGGTCGGATTCTCCTCTCCAGTACCTTGGAATAGACCTTACCCGGGAGGCTGAGGATTGTGACAGGAACACACCCTCCGGTCCTCCTTCTTGAACAGAGGGACCACCACCCCGGTCTGCCAGTCCAGAGGCACGGTCCCCGACCGCCACGCGATGTTGCAGAGACGTGTCAACCAAGACAGTCCTACAACATCCAGATAATTTAGGTACTCAGGGCGGATCTCATCCACCCCCGGAGCCCTGCCACCGAGGAGTTTGCGAACAACCTCAGTGACTTCAGCTTGGGTGATGGATGAGCCAGCCTCGAGTCCCCAGTCTCTACTTCCTCTTCGGAAGACGTGACTGAGGATTAAGGAGGTCCTCAAAGTATTCCTTCCACCGTCCAACGACATCCCCAGTCGAGGTCAGCAGGCCTCCACCCGCACCGTAAACGGTGTTGGTGAGGCACTGCTTCCCCCTCCTGAGGCGCCGGACGGTTTGCCAGAATTTCTTTGGGACCGATCGATAGTCCTCCTCCATGGCCTCCCCGAACTCCTCCCAGGCCGGGGTTTTTGCCTCTGCGACAGCACAAGCCGCGGCTCGCTTGGCCTGCCGATACCTGTCGATGACCTCAGGAGACCTACAAGCCAGAGTGGCCTGATAGGCCTCCTTCTTCAGTCTGACGGCATCCCTTACTTCCGGTGTCCACCACCGGATTCGGGGGTTGCCGCCACGACAGGCACTGGAGACCCTCCGAGCAGCCGCATCAACAATGGAGGCGGAGAACATGGTCCACTCAGACTTAATGTCCCCAACCTCCCCCGGGACATGGGAGAAGCTCTCCCGGAGGTGCGAGTTGAATACCCTACTGACAGAGGGCTCCACTAGGCGTTCCCAACAGACCCTCACAATGCGTTTGGGGCTGCCAAGTCTGTCCTTGTCGGCTTCCTCCTCCGCCAGCGGATCCAACTCACCACCTGGTGGTGATTGGTTGACAACTCTGCCCCTTTCTTCACGCGAGTGTCCAAGACACGCGGCCGGAGGTCAGGTGACACGACAACAAAGTCGATCATTGACCTCCGGCCTAGGGTGTCCTGGTGCCACGGGCACTGATGGACACCCTTGTGCTTGAACATGGTGTTCGTTATGGACAATCCATGGCTAGCACAGAAGTCCAATAACTGAACACCGCTCGAGTTCAGATCAGGGAAGCCGTTCTTCCCGATCGCCCCTCTCCAGGTGTCACTGTCATTGCCCATGTGGGCGTTGAAGTCCCCCAACAACGGAGTCCCTGGTCGGTGCACTGTCCAGTATTCCTCCCAAGGACTCCAAGAAGGCTGGGTACTCCGCACTGCTGTTCGGCCCGTAGGCCGCCACAACAGTGAGAGACCTGTCCCCCACCCGAAGGCGAAGGAACGCAACTCTCTTGTTCACTGGGGTAAACTCCAACACGTGGCGGCTGAGCTGAGGGGCTATAAGCAAGCCCACACCAACCCGCCGCCTCTCCCCACGGGCACCACCAGAGAAGTGGAGCGTCCAGCCCCTCTCGAGGAGATGGGTTCCAGAGCCCAAACTGTGCTGGAGGTGAGGCCGACTATATCTAGTCGATATGGCTCAACCTCCCGCACAAGCTCAGGCTCTTCCCCCCCCCCCCAGCGAGGTGACATTCCATGTCCCCAGAGTTAGTCTCTGTGTCTGGAGATCTGGTCGCAGAGGCCCCTGCCGTCGACTGCCGCCCAGATCTCTCTGCACCGGCCCCCTATGGATCCTCCTGCGGGTGGTGGGCCCACGGGAGGGCGGCCCCACGTCGCTCTTTCGGGCTGTGCCCGGCCGGGCCCCGTGGGGTAAGACCCGGACACCAGGCGCTCGCCATTGAGCACTCATCCCAGGCCTGACTCCAGGATGGGGCCCCGGTGACGCCGATCCGGGCGACATAAACGGCCTTGTTCGTGAACCCATCATAAAGGGCTTCTGAACCGATCTTTGTCTGACCCGTCACCTAGGACCTGTTTGCCTTGGGAAACCATACCAGGGGCCCCCGACAACATAGCTCAAACCCGTCCACCACGTTAAGGTGTCGGTTCAAGGAGAGCTTAAAAGGACAGACAACTTATAGAAAACTTCAAGAAACACTCTTAATAGAAAAGCTCTTGTAAAAGCAGCTGGCGTGTCTCAAACCAACAAGACTCGCTTCAAAAACAACAGCTCCTAAAAGTCATGAAGGTTGGATTTATTAGTTTAGCAGCGATTTTCACAGAGTGAGATCATAATGAAAACACCACAAGCACAAATAGAACACGATAGAATGTGGTAAAAACTTGAAATAAAACTTTGATGAGGTTTCACACTTTGAATACTTAGAATACTTCGAATACTTGTACAAAGCAGTGAGTCTTTATCTGCTTTTTAAAAACCTCCGGAGGGACGAAGACATGGAGATTTGGCCTTAAAGTGGTCCCTGCACCAAACTTTACACTCTTGGACTCAACACCATTCTTAACCAACACAAGGATCTCATGACATGACAAGACATATCATGACCTCATGGGCTTTGTAACACCAAAGCAATGGAAGGAGTACTTTTACGGACTACGACACAGTCTGAGGACTACGAAAAGTCTGAGGAATAAAGTCTGGCAGTAATGCAACAATTGGATGCTAACCGCCATAAAACAACAACAACAATAACAACAACAACCGGCTTTATTCCAGGGAGACTCTTCTTCATCTTCCTCTCCTTTGACGTTCGGTGCTTCCACCGTACAGCTTTATTCTTTAGGCTTCATTCTATAGGCTTTAATATTTCCACTGATGTCGCTGCTTGGTAGCCGTGCGTCTACAAGACTGGGCGAGGACAGGAGACCACCCCCACCCCCATCTCGTCACTCTGATCACTCTGACTCCCCAAAAGCAGACCCCCATCACTCCGACTTCCATTTAGCGCCTTTAGCCTGTTTTCCATATCTGCCCAATCAAGCTCCTTGGTTCCAAGGAATCTCCCTGCAGCTTTAGCATTGATCCTGATCCTTTCAGTTCTACTTTGAGTCTGAGCAGCACAGTTTACAACATCCACCATAAAGAGTACAAAATCCTCTCTATCCACAACCAGGGTATTCTCATTAATTCTGGAACCTGCACACTTGGGACCTCCACTCTTGAAACCGTCACACTTCTTGGGAGCCACGCTGGCCTTTCTCATTTCGCCCTGGCTGGGAGCAGCGCTGGCTCCTCTCTCTGTATTTACTCCAAACTCGTTACTTGAAACTTTCTTGACTGCATCTGCATAGCATATACCTTGAGAGACCTTTATTTTATGCACCTCAGCAGCTCTTTTGCTAAACCTGCATCCCCCGTAGGCAGAGCTATGTTCTTCCCCACAGTTACAGCACTTCAGTTTTGCTCCCACGTCACACTTCCCATACTCGTGATCTCCTGCACATTTACCACATCTTTGCCTCCCTCTACAGACCGCTGCAATATGCCCAAAGCGCTGGCACTTAAAGCAACGCAGGGGCGGTGGAACATATGGCCTAACGTCATGGCACATGAACCCAATGAACACCTTACTAGGCATGCACCTCCCTTCAAGTGTTACCATTACCGACAAGCTGTCACATCTTACCCGAGACCGGGTCACCTTCAACCGCCTAGTGTCCACCACCTTAGCTCCAGTCAAATTCTCCTTAACTTCATCCACAGACGTCGCCGTAGGGACACCTACGGCGGTCGCATCAGACACAAGAATGTCCTTTCCACCCAGACGTTTAGTTCCAATCGCCTTCCGTTGCTGAGCCGCATCCTTGCACACGACCAGCAACGAGCCATCTCTAAGGACACTCGCACTCTTGATCACTCCCACAGCTACAGTTAGGCTCTTTGACAATGCCACTGAATTCCACTCCTTAAAGGATGCACTATCCTGTGCAAGCTTTATGATCACCTTACAGTCTCTGCTCTCACCCCGGATATCAATAGCTTCAGCCTCATCCTGCTGCTCATTCCCAGAACCCTCGGACGAGCTAAGGGACTTTTTACGTTTCCGGGCACGTGCAGCCAGAAAAGGCTGCTCCTCCACGCCGTCCAGAACGCCTTCGACCACCGATCCACTCTCCTCCGCCATCTCCCATCTCAGTTGTCGGCGCCACTGACATGTCCACAGTAATGTGAGCCTCTGTCAGGGTGTGAAATTTGACTTACGCAAATGCATTCTGGGATTGAAACAGGCCCAGCAGCGTCATCACAACAAACATGGCGGCGCCCGTGTCCCCCGCATGTTCCCCCCGCTTGCCTTCACTACCAAAAGGGTAGCGGTGTACAAAAGGTCGATTGAAATGTCCTAAAATCGTGAGATTTAGTCTCCCGATCGGGTTGATAGAGACGTTTTCCGTCATTGAATGTTGAAGCCTGACCCCTGGTGTTCACTCCGACTCAAAAAATGGTAAAATTTTGATCTTTTTTTTTGCCTTCAAAGTAAAAAAAAATAAGAATTTGCCTACCGTCCAACCCAGATGAAAAATGTTGACTCGGGTTACAGCAAACAGACAATTTATTTGGGGTAGCCTAGTGTATATTATCCATAATGCCGACTTTATCAACACAGAAGACACTCTAATTCAGGACCACAGAGGGTTGTGCATCTTCATCTTAAAGACACAAACCGCTCTTTTTGAAAACAGTGAGGAGAAGAGATGTTTGTGGATAATCCCCATGAGAGTCTAAATGTCTCATGTCTCAAAAACAGTGTCTAAATATGTCTAAATGTGAATTGTTTTCTGATTGTCTGGACTAAACACAGACTGTAAAACAAGTGCTGAGAGAAGAATCTATTTGTCTGTGAATAAACTACATCAGGGCCTTTGCTTCATCTTGGTCATTATTAGTAAAAAGCTGATCTTTAAGGGCATCAGAAGAGTTGGTAGAGTACAGAAGCCGACAACCTGACCCGTTTTGTCAGGGTCAAAGGTCAAACTCAACACATTTTATGACATCGCGAGTGAAAAACTGGCCCATGTCCAGGAGGAGCAGCTGCGAAAGATAATAATAATAAATATAGCCGCAAGCGGCAATGATCGGCCCTCGCCACGCCGCCGCCACACCGCCGCCACGCCGCAAGAGGAGGGGGCGCTAACACGCCCCAATTGTCCTTTTATTACGCCTACTGCTGAATCTGTGACGCTGTCACATCTTCTCCCCTTTGTTTTACCATCAAAAAGCTATTTTATTTTGAATTCTTGGCAAAATGTGCGGCTTTGCCGCACAGACACCGTGACTCTTTGAATGAAAATGTGGATAACTTTTGATGGTCCACCCCTGAAGATGAGTCTCACCAAATTTCAGGTTAATAGGGCTAACGCCCTGGGAGGAGTTTGTGAAAGTCTAAAGTGTAAACATGTTCTGGCGATTTCCCCATTGGAATAACATGAAAGGTTTCGGTCATCGTTACGGCAACGCCATAACAATTATGACATGGGTCTCATTGACTTTTTTGATGGGGATGCTAAAATTGAGTTGTGTGTCAAATTTCATATAATTTCGCAAAACTAAACATTTAACCTCCATATAAAATCTGTAGGGGGCGCTGTGGCGCCAAATGAATTTATTTCACTTCAAGTAGGTTTAGGGCAAAGAGTTTAACAACTGATTCTAATTTGACGCAATTCAGACTTTATCTGCGCAAACGGCAGAAATTTTAAATATGGGAGATTTCTGAAATTCTAGCTACAGTTTGCGGCTTCGCCGCACAGAGACCGTGAGAGGTATCAATGTAATTTGGATAACTTTTGATGTCCCACTC
Organism: Eucyclogobius newberryi; assembly: GCF_026437365.1. Classification (NCBI taxonomy): domain Eukaryota; kingdom Metazoa; phylum Chordata; class Actinopteri; order Gobiiformes; family Gobiidae; genus Eucyclogobius; species Eucyclogobius newberryi. The sequence goes on from NW_027315724.1 coordinate 19,275,546, forward strand.
CTCAGTAGCATTTTCACCAAATTTCAGCTTTTTAGGGCCAACGCCCTGGGAGGAGTTCGTAAAAGTACGACGTTTGGAAAAACTCCGAAGTCATGTTTAGCCATTTTTGAAGCAATATGGCCGACATTTGGTTGGGCGGACGGCGTTGCCGTAATAATATTTTTTACTTCTCTTGTCACCATCTACCTCTGCGCCAAATTTCATGATTCTACGATCAGATTTTTTTTGGGTCATTTCCCATCTCTCAATGCATTTTTGGTACATTTGGGGGCGCTGACGCGCCAATTTTTTTTATTTTAGAAAAGAGAAATAGCCAGAATGTAGAGAGGCACGATTTTTAGAGGTGTGAACATTTTTGTGACTTTTCGTCAATGTTCACTGGGTGAAAAATAGGGGGGTTGGTCCCGAGAAGAAGAAGAAGAAAGAATAATATTCCGATGCGAAAACAATGTTTCCCATTTTTCAAATATCATAAACTATACATTTTCGGAAAGCGCTCGCGCTTTCCTACCTCATGGTGTGGGTCCCTGGTCACTGACGGGTACTTTCGTTAATTTTGAGTGGGCTCCGCCCACTTTGTGTTTTTGGCCCTCTATACAGTAATAATGTTCAATTTTTGCATTACATGCTTATATGCACGGAACATGCAAGAGATGGGGAACGTATTCGTGAGCTACTTAGCGCAAATGAGTGCTTTATATGGGGATGACGACCGCGAAGCGGTCGTCATCCCCATATAAAGCACTCATTTGCTCAATGTAAAGTGCTCGTTTAGTGCGCACTTTTGCACGGGCTTTGCCCGTTTACAACGGTAATGTTCCATTTTCCTACTACTAATTAGTATGCACGGAGCGTGCATGAGTGAAGGAGTGCGTTAGTGAGTGTTTGGAAGTGGGCGAGCGCTTCGCGCTCGATTTCGTGCGCACTACGTGCGCACTTTCGCAGCCGTGCTTCGCACGGCCTTACGAGATTAATAGGCCTCTCGCCAGCTTGTGGCGCTCGGGCCTAATAATAATAATAATAACTTTTATTTATATAGCGCTTTTCAGTGACCCAAAGACGCTGAACATAATAAAAAAAAAGGGGGGGTATTTACAGACAGGGGGGGACAACACGTACAATACACATTAATATACAGATAAAATGAATAGACAGAAGAAGTAGAGAGAAAAAGATGGGGATGTAACAGGGGGTAGAAGAGTAGGCAATGGGGTAGAGGAGGCTAGGGGTAGGGCAGGTCATAGGCTTGGGTGAAGAGGTATGTTTTTAGGCGGGATTTGAATGTTGTTATCTGCTGTTTCCCACCGGACGCTGACGCTTTCCTCAAACATCTGCGAGAAACGAGACAAGATGTTTGTGTCCGGTTCAGTTCTCTTTTCTTGAGGCACGTAAACAAGCACCTTTTTAATAGTTTGGTCCGAAAAGGTTTTAAGAGAGACTAAAGTTCCATCTTATTTGATCTCAAATCTAATATTTGTGTTTTGTTCCTCCAGGGAGCAGACACCCTCAGGAACCCCCCTGAGAGCCTCCTCCAGACCGGCTTTGGAGTCTCCAGCTCTGGCCGCTTTGCTCCCGAGTCCTGCCCCGAGCTACGCCCCGAGTCCTGCCCTGAGCTACTCCCCAAGTCCTCCCCCGAGCTACACTCCGAGTCCTACCCCGAGCTCCGCCCCGAGCTCCGCCCCGAGTCCTGCCCCGAGCTACGCCCCGAGTTCTGCCCCGAGCTACGCGCCGAGCTACGCCCCGAGCTATGCCCCGAGTCCTGCCCCGAGCTATACCCCGAGTCCTGCCCCGAGCTCCGCCCCAAGTCCTGCCCCGAGCTACGCCCCGAGTTCTGCCCCGAGCTACGCCCCGACCTACGCCCCGAGTCCTGCCCCGAGCTATACCCCGAGTCCTGCCCCGAGCTATACCCCGAGTCCTGCCCCGAGCTACATCCCGAGTCCTGCCCCGAGCTACACCCCGAGTCCTGCCCCGAGTTACACCCTGAGTCCTGCCCTCAGCTCCACCTCGGCCTTCAAACCCAACCTCCACCAGCGCTCTCCCTCTCCCGTCTCCGCTCCGCCCGAAAACCCGACTTGCCAAGACCCCAGGCCCTCAAACCTCGGTTTCAGAGCCATAAAGCCGGGTCCGAGTCCGGCCCCGTCCTCTGTGTTCACGCGCTCTCTTGCCGCCTCGTGCATCAGCCAGTCCTTAAGCCAGTCCATGTCCAAAAAGACTCTGGACAAATCTGCTCCTGCGCCCCTCCCTTCCACCCTTCATTTACGACAACGTTCCCCATCTCCCAAACTCCCCGCTGAATCGAACCAGCATCCAAAGTCGTTCTTGTGGTCGCCTCAGTCTTTGGCGAACCACCCTCCACGCCAAAGCCTGCACGCAAACGCCAACAACAACAACAGCAACAGCAGCAGCAGCAGCATGGGAAACGCCTATCCCAGCCCTCATGGAACTAACTGTACGGCTAACGGCGTCGCTAAGGTCGCGCTAAGCCAGGACTCTTCCTGTTCTCACAACCGCGTGGCTCGACCGTTCTGTGCGTCCGAGCCGAATTCAAGAGTCCAGTCGCCGACCTCCTTTCACCATTTACCTCGACAACACGATTTGAATTCGCCGTTGGCTAACAAGCCGCCCAATCCGCGTCGCCCAGGGAGTGTCCACAATCCACTGGGGCTGACGCTGGATATAAACCGAGCGTCGGCGATGAGTTCAGCTTTGAGCTCGAGCCCGCGGATCATGTCTCCTCCTCCCATTGGCGTGTCGGCGAACGCTTGGTCCAGTAACATTGCAACGCCGCAACCGCGAAACGCCAGATTCTCCCCGTGTCCATCCCTGACATCCGCGTATCCCAGCTCTTTACGAAGTTCCCGATCTTCCTCGCCGCCGTTTTCCCCGTCGCATCAGTCGACCCTGAGGCGCTCGCACTCCACCACGTTAGCCGACCGGCCGCCCAGTCCCGCCCAGAGCAACCCCGGCGGCGCCCGTCGATCCTGGGTGGAAAGCAGCCGCAGGTCGCTCACTTTCAACGGACCATTCGACCAATCCGAGTCGAGCTTCCACAGCCCCCGAAGCGGGTACTCGTCGCCCGCGCTGGCCTGCCTGAGCCCGCGAACCGTCCTGCAGTCGCCGGTGTCGCCGAGCAGATTCAGCCCAGCGAGGAGCGCCTTTTCCGGGCAGCAGTTCAGCGGCGTTCCCTGGTCTGACGAGATTTCCCGGAGCTTCGCCAACGACTTCAACCCAAATCAGCAAGAAATCCAAGACTGGAACAACTCAGAGCTCGAAGACGGAAGTTGTCGCAGTCAGATTATTTGCGCTTACGTAGCTCGTCCGCCGCATCCGTCAAACCACTCGCATCAGCTCCAAAGTCGCTCCTCGACGTCGCCGTCGCCCATGCCGTCGGCCCCGCCCTCGCCCGTCAAAGCGGTCAATCAGAGGATGAGCTACGCCACGACGGTGAACCTGCAGATCGCCGGCAGCGGCAGGATCAAGTCCTTTAGCACGGCACAGGTCAGCCTGACGCAGACGCTGCAGCACGGCGCGCAGCCACCGGGGGAGCTCACGAGGCGGGTCAGCGTCCACGAAGTGCAGCCACAGGGGGCGCTCACGAGGCGACTCAACGTCCACGAAGCGCAGCCACAGGGGGCGCTCACGAGGCGGGTCAGCGTCCTCGAAGCGCATCCACAGGGGGCGCTCACGAGGCGGGTCAGCGTCCACGAAGCGCTGCAGTGACACGAGAAAGAAATTATGCTGTTTTCAAACCACATTTTTCACACATTCTATTCTTTATTTTATTGTTTATTGATATAGTTTTGAGGTATAAGGTTTTAGGTATAAAAATGAAATAATATGTTAAAACACCGACGGGGGGTTAGCGCTCAATCGAACTCGACTCGGAATCGAACCCATGATCTCCTTCTTGGAGATCATGGGTTCGATTCCCGGACCAGACCAACATCACATGATCTCTCTGGGTGGAGTCTGCATGTTCTCCCCGTGTTACCGTGGGTTCTCTCCGGGTTCTCCGGCTCCTCCCACCGTCCAAAGACATGCATGTGTCAGGTAAAAATGGTGACTCTAAATTGGCCCTAGTGAATGAATGTGAGAGTGAACTGTCTGTAATGTCTATGTCTCTGTGTTGGCCACTGTCCAGGGTGTGCCCCGCCTAAGGCCCGAAGTCACTGGGATAGGCTCCTGTCACCTGCGACCCCGAAAGGGAACAAGCGGTAGAAAATGGATGGATGTTAAAAGACATTTGTAAATTATTATAGAAATTATATGAAAATAATAAATACCATCAAGATTTCTAAAAACTGAAAATAATGCAAAATATAGCCGCAAGCGGCAATGATCGGCCCTCGCCACGCCGCCGCCACACCGCCGCCACGCCGCAAGAGGAGGGGGCGCTAACGCGCCCCAATTGTCCTTTTATTACGCCTACTGCTGAATCTGTGACGCTGTCACATCTTCTCCCCTTTGTTTTACCATCAAAAAGCTATTTTATTTTGAATTCTTGGCAAAATGTGCGGCTTTGCCGCACAGACACCGTGACTCTTTGAATGAAAATGTGGATAACTTTTGATGTTCCACCCCTGAAGATGAGTCTCACCAAATTTCAGGTTAATAGGGCTGACGCCCTGGGAGGAGTTTGTGAAAGTCTAAAGTGTAAACATGTTCTGGCGATTTCCCCATTGGAATAACATGAAAGGTTTCGGTCATCGTTACGGCAACGCCATAACAATTATGACATGGGTCTCATTGACTTTTTTGATGGGGATGCTAAAATTGAGTTGTGTGTCAAATTTCATATAATTTCGCAAAACTAAACATTTAACCTCCATATAAAATCTGTAGGGGGCGCTGTGGCGCCAAATGAATTTATTTCACTTCAAGTAGGTTTAGGGCAAAGAGTTTAACAACTGATTCTAATTTGACGCAATTCGGACTTTATCTGCGCAAACGGCAGAAATTTTAAATATGGGAGATTTCTGAAATTCTAGCTACAGAGACCGTGAGAGGTATCAATGTAATTTGGATAACTTTTGATGTCCCACTCCTCAGTAGCATTTTCACCAAATTTCAGCTTTTTAGGGCCAACGCCCTGGGAGGAGTTCGTAAAAGTACGACGTTTGGAAAAACTCCGAAGTCACGTTTAGCCATTTTTGAAGCAATATGGCCGACATTTGGTTGGGCGGACGGCGTTGCCGTAATAATATTTTTTACTTCTCTTGTCACCATCTACCTCTGCGCCAAATTTCATGATTCTACGATCAGATTTTTTTTGGGTCATTTCCCATCTCTCAATGCATTTTTGGTACATTTGGGGGCGCTGACGCGCCAATTTTTTTTATTTTAGAAAAGGGAAATAGCCAGAATGTAGAGAGGCACGATTTTTAGAGGTGTGAACATTTTTGTGACTTTTCGTCAATGTTCACTGGGTGAAAAATAGGGGGGTTGGTCCCGAGAAGAAGAAGAAGAAGAAGAAAGAATAATATTCCGATGCGAAAACAATGTTTCCCATTTTTCAAATATCATAAACTATACATTTTCGGAAAGCGCTCGCGCTTTCCTACCTCATGGTGTGGGTCCCTGGTCACTGACGGGTACTTTCGTTAATTTTGAGTGGGCTCCGGAACGGAACATGCAAGAGATGGGGAACGTATTCGTGAGCTACTTAGCGCAAATGAGTGCTTTATATGGGGATGACGACCGCTTCGCGGTCGTCATCCCCATATAAAGCACACGATGTTGCACACGTCATCCCCATATAAAGCACACGATGTTGTGTCAGTCGGACAGAAGTGTGTCTTTAAACTTGTTATTGAGGTTTAATTATTAGACACATGTGAAATGTGTGTCAAAAGAATCACAAAAGGACAGAAATATCACCTGAAACATCACTTTTTTGTCACATTATTTTTAATTAATCAGTTATTTTTGTCGCTTTTTAACTTGTTATTCAAATTTCTCATCTCCAAAACAACATCACAACATTCTCTACATTTTTAGTGTCTTCAAGTCACCGTTTTGGACAGTTTAATATGTGTCAGGTTAAATATATGTTAAAAACGTGGGACTAAAAACACTAAATCGTCTTTGGCGTTTTAGAGGCAGCTCCTTCTACACTTTTGGTGCAAACTATTTTATTTTTATTTTTTTTGGCTGCTGCTTTAGTCCTAACTTTCTGAATGTTTTGAAGATTTAACACAAC